>NC_051224.1:26050000-26165000 GCF_015220715.1 Pygocentrus nattereri
GATGCTAACCAATCATCAATTAGTAGCAGTAATGCTATCGAATCAGATAGTAGTGGTACTCTTTACATGGCTGCAGTAATGAAAGAACAGTGTGCAGTAACCTTTAGATAGCTGAGTAGCCTTTAGACTGTGTACAATATTCTGTAGACAGTGTGTGGTAGCTTTTAAATGGGTGCAGTTGTCTTTATACGGTGTATGGTAGCCTTTAGATGGCTGCTGCAGTCTTTAGGCAGTGTGTGGTAACCTTTAGACAGCTGCAGCAGTCTTTAGACAGTGTGTGGTAGCATTTAGACAGCTGCAGCAGTCTTTAGGCAGTGTGTGGTAGTCTTTAGATGGCTACAGTAGCCTTTAGACACTATGTAGCAGTCTTTAGACGGCTACAGCAGTCTGTAGCCGGTGTGTTGTAGCCTTTAGGCAGTTGCAGTAATCTTTAGACGATGTGTGGTTGTCTCTAGATGGCTGCTGCAGTCTTTAGACGGTGTGTGGTTGTCTCTAGATGGCTGCAGCAGTCTTTAGATGGTGTGCGGTAGCCTTTAGATGGCTGCAGCAGTCTTTAGATGGTGTGCGGTAGCCTTTAGACAGCTGCATTAGTCTCTAGATGGTGTATGATAGTCTCTAGATGGCTGCAGTAGTATTTAGATGGTGTGTGGTAGCCTTTAGACAGCTGCAGCAGTTTTAGGTAGTGTGTGGTAGTCTTTAGACTGTTGCAGTAGTATTTAGATGGTGTGTGTTAGCCTTTAGAAGGATACAGTAGTTTTTAGACAGTGTGCAGTAGCCGTTAGACAGCTGCAGCCTTTTTGAAATGGTGTGTGGTAGCCTTTAGATGGGTGTAATAGTCTTTCTCTTTCCTTCACTGGATTAAACTCTAGATTAGGACATCTGACCAAAATGTGAGACACAGCTCTGCACTGCCCTCTAGTGAAGGGTCTACTATTTACTCTTCGATTATTTCATGACTATTAGAATATTCAAAAACTCTGACCAGTCAGGACAAAACACTTCAGCTTTGAAATATTGTTGTTTACCTCTGAATGAGATAGCGGTGATAGTCAAAAACGTCCCTGTAGAGTAAAAAACAGTTTAGAATAAAATGAATAAGGGTGTCTGCAGAGTGACTCATACTTTCTGAAGTCTGCAGCAATGTGAATAGAATGCCAATCAGATCAATGTGCACAGAACTAACTGTTATACAACAAAAAAATATGCCACAGTTGAAATAGCCTGAATACGTGAAAGTTTTGGATTTTGTTAATAAAGTCTGACAGTCAGACTTTATTAACTTTCCAGACTTTCCTAGAGTCAGAGTCCTGTTAGCGGGTCAGCGAGGATGGCCATCGCTCCTTTTCACCTCGTAACAGGCTGGATATGTTGAATCAATCAGCTCTGGGCAGCTCCTCATTGTTTCTGTTCTTGTTTCTATCTCCACGGCTACTTCTGGCTCTTTGATTTTTCCATTAGAGCCGTTTCCTTCTAAAAGTTCCAGCATCAGCCTGAAAAACAGCTCCAGTCCCAAACCCCCAGAGATGCTCTCACACTCAGACACGTTTATCTGCTCCCCGCTCTGTCGGGTGTGAGTCTGCACAATCTGCCGGCCCTTTCGGAAGAGCGTCGATATACTGGTGCTGTTTTTAGGACTTTTATACTGAGATTATGAGGACTGTGCAATGTTTTACTAGCTAAAGTGCCAATAATGTTTTCATTGTAGTTTGTTTTGTTTTTGCAAAAGTGTTACTTACATGACATTCGTGTGGGTTTATGGACCAAAATCAGTCATATTTCATTTGAAGATTTTCATATTTCATCCACACACCACTTATTGGCCACCTTGTAGCTCCACTCACTGGCTGCTTTATCAGAAAACCTTGCTTTGTAACTACACCCACTGACCCCTTTATCAAAAACCCATCCCTTATAGCTCCCATCAACAGACTCCATCCACTGGCCAATGTATCAGAAACCCCCTGCCTTGGTGCTCCATTCAGTGGACACTTTATTAGAAACCCTCCCTCATAGCTCCACCCTATGGCCACTTTATTAGAAACCCCTCCCTTTTACTTCCACCCACTGGCCATTTTATTAGGAACTCCTTCCTTGTTGCTCCACCAGCTGGCAACTTATAGCTCTACCATATAGCACTGGCCATTTAATTAGAAATCTGCCACTTGTTGCGCCACCCTGTGGTAATTTTTTCAGAAAACCCTACATTATAGCTCCACCCACTGGCCACTTTATTAAAATCCCCTAGCATTAGAGACATTAGCTCATATGTACATATGTCTGTGTTGGTCATTTTCTAGTCATTGATCAGTGGTCAGTTTCTGACTGAAGAGCTCCAGATGAGTTTCTGTGAGTCATCATAATTACAAATATTGCTAAGAAAGAAGTTATGTGGTTACTGTTAATATTTTTAATACATGTGTTATGAAACTGCAGCTTTATCTTCTACTAGAAGACTACAGAAATACCAGCTCGCTGAAACCTGCTGAGCACTACTGAGATCTCTCATTAATTCTGATAGAGAACCAGCCTTTCCCCCACTGGGCCAGTCTCCACTCTGTATCACCTAATGGATGATAATACGAAGCCCTTTACGTTTCTCTGATGTGTCGTTCTGCGCTGTTTGGGTCGGTGGAGTGAAATGTTTAGCTCCCTTCTGAGAGCTTTATTTGTACTGACCCATATTTTATCCCCCTGCATGCAGACTTGCTGTGTGGAAAGAGAAAGAGATCTAATTAGCTGATTCACAGAGCTCATCAGAGATACTGCAGCAACGTAATTAACGATAACAATGTTCAGGAGCTGTGGAGTTGATTCGAAAGCATATATTTATATCATCAGTGTATACTGAATATAAATCCTCGTCAAGGTCAGGGAGAAATAAAGGATTATATTACGTACAAACTCTCAAATACCGTGGAATATGCTGAACTCATCCTGCATTGTACCTCACACTTACTGCCTGATTGCTTTTTTAGAAAACCTTCCCTTATAGCGCCACCCACTGGCCACTGTATCAGAAACACCTCCCTTGTAGCTCCACCCAAGGGCCACTTTTTTGAGAAACCCCTCCATTATAGCACCTTATTAGAAACCCCTCCCTTGTAGCTCTACCCACTGGCCACTTGATCAGAAACTCCTCCCTTGGAGCTCCACCCACTGGCCACTTTTTGAACAACCCCTTCCTTGTAGCTCCACCCACTGGCCACTTTTTGAGAAACCCCTCCCTTATAGTGCTTTATTAGAAACCCCTCCCTTGTAGCTCTACCCACTGGCCACTGTATCAGAAACCCCTGCCTTGTAGCTCCACCCACTGGCCACTTTATGAGAAACTCCTCCCAAATATATTTATATATATATTTATATTTTTTTTTTTTTTTTTTTTTTTTACTTGTGATGAGAGAAACTATTTGGTCAGTGTTTGTCAGTCCCTCACTAAAGTGTCCATATGCCTACATGTGCATGAAGGGGAGTCAGATTCTGGCAGCCCTTTAAAATCACACATAACTGTCTAGCTCTGTGTTAACTCTGTGTTTTAAAAACCTCAGATGCTGCAGACTCGAACTCCACCGCCCCTCTGATTACCTCTGTGTGTTAATGTTGATGATGAAATATTACAGTGATGGTGGTGAATAATGAGGAGACGGAGCTTAACGTTTTTCTGTTTATTAGGAGGAATAATGTTAGCGCACTCAGCTAAAGCATTTGGGAAATGGAGACTGAAACTGGGGAGTGGCGACTCTGATAAACAGCAAGGGGTGCTCTCACAGTATTCACTACTCATAGTTTATCACTCTTTAGTTCTGTTTAGACCCTTTTTACATCAGTAACAGCAGCGTAACTTACATGTAACTCACTTGTTTTGATGACGTGTTTGTGTTTCAGCCGCATGTGTTTATGATAGTTGCTAGGAAACAGACATGATAGCTGATTGTCGACTTTGATTGAGTAAGTTAAGATTTTCTAACTGGAGATAAGATGCTGTAAGATGAGATCTAGCTCCTTAATTAAGAAAATATTTGATTTTACAATATGAATTTATGAAAAATCTCATCTTGATTTTAACTCAGGACTAAAGACAGGAGTTTTCTTTAATCTTGAGCTCTAACAGAGTGTAAATTAGCCATGGACGCTGATATCCAGCTCATCCTGAGGGACACAAGAACAATAGAGGCTGTTTCCTCTCCCACATCCTTCCACTGTGATCCAGGCTTCTGTTTGACTGTGCTCACTGTGTTTGTGGCCTTCGAGGACCAGCAGGCTTTTCTTCCTCTCCCTTCCTGTCACTGCTGTTAGTGTTAGCTGCTTTGCTAATGTGTGAAGAGACTGTTTAGTTGTGAAATCTATGGCCATTGATTATCTATCAGTAACACAGCTTCGGTTATTGAAGTGTCCTTCATTCATCAGCTACAAGTTTGTGTGCACTTGCGCTGGCTGACAATAGAAATTTTGATTTTCACTCCTATTTTTGCTTGAAGCAGCTCTGTGCTAATCCTTCAGGCATGTTCATCTTCTATATTTATCTGCATGTCCATTACATTGTGAAGATTCTGTCTAAATAATAGTGTGACAGTTTTATGTTTTATTGAAACTGTTTTGGTTTAAACATCTGAGGGGTTTGAGTGCTGACATCACAACAATGTTAAATTAAGTCATTTAATTAATTTATATTAGACAGGTGATTGTTAGAAGTCAGATAGAAAATATTAAACTGGACTTCTGTTTGTGTCTGAAATCTACAGAATCACAAATACTGTCATATTTTAGTGCTCTGTTTATTTACGGAGTTTAGCATTAAACTAACAAAGTAAACCTAAAATATATATAATGTGCGATAACTTTTGCACAGGCTGCATGTTTTCTAGTTTTGTTGTTTCCAAAAATGTTAAACTCATGTAAATCAACATTAATTGTGTATTAAAATGGGCAGAAGGAGCTCTTTGTAACTTTTTTCACTTAGAAAATCAACAATGTGGAATTTGAAGTTTTATGCAGGAGTTAGCATTCAGGCTAATGCATTAGCTGATTCTAAATCATAACAGCAGATGTTTATAAAGGAGGGAAATGTTCTGTAACGTTGTATTCAGTTTCCTGGACAGAATGTTTATTTTATTGTTATCTAATGTCTCTCTCTCTCTCTCTCTCTGTGCAGAGTTGCTGGGTTCTGCTAAGAAGGTCAACGTTAATTTCCAGGACACAGACGGGTGAGTGAGGGTCATTTAGGGTCATTCAGGGTCATTTGGGGTCATTCGGGGTCACTCACTGTAAGCATCACTCACAGTGTTTATTTGAGTCTCTGTGTGCAACTGTTTATTTACCTTCAAAAGTTTGGAGTCATTTGGGAATTATTAATTAATTTTATTCAGTAGTAACTTTTTATATATTTTTAGAAATATTTCAAACTAAACTTGAAGGTTTTATTCAATATTCAAAGAGAAACAATACGTTATTAATTAGTTAATAAATAAAATACTGTAATAGTCAATAGTTGTTTTTATTCTGATCTGCCTCAAGATTTTATCACCACTTTAGAGTGGTAGATATGAATTTTATTAGAACTTCATTCTAGATGTTAATTTTATTATAATTTAATTCTGTATATGAATTTTATTAGAACTTTTGTGGCTTTTTTATTATAAAAGAACTTTGGAAGTTAATTTTAATAGAACCTTTTCTCCCTGATTCCTGATGTTCTAACATATTTATATTACATAAATATTTATTTACAGTTTATAACTAACAATCTAAAGCCCTTGAATTTGCAGAGCACCAGAGTATCAGAGTTATTTCATATCTTGCATCATTTTATCAGGATATTATTTTATGTTTTATGTATGTAAATGATTTTATTTCCTGAT
The DNA here is from genome assembly GCF_015220715.1 of Pygocentrus nattereri. Classification (NCBI taxonomy): domain Eukaryota; kingdom Metazoa; phylum Chordata; class Actinopteri; order Characiformes; family Serrasalmidae; genus Pygocentrus; species Pygocentrus nattereri. The sequence continues at coordinate 26,055,856 of NC_051224.1, forward strand.
TTTTCTTACTGTAAACAGTGAATTGAAACTTTTGAAAAGCAGCGTCTCTTTCCTCCCTCTCCTCTGTCTGCAGGACAAACTAAACCACTCTGCTTATTAATATTGATAGGGTGAGAATGGAGGGTCTTCCCTCCTCATTAAATATTCATGAGGCTGAATGTTAAACAGGGTCATTCTGATGTCATCGTTCAGGAAGGAAGTAGGTTAGCTGAGATGAAGGAGGACAAAAGCTTCTGTGTCTGAACTTCAGTTTCTCTCTCTCTCTCTCTCTCTCTCTCTCTCTCTCTCTCTCTATTATATTATATTAACACTCGTATTGCCAAAGCTTTCGCATGGAAATTAAGAACGAAGTACAATATATACCAAAAAAAACAGCCAGTAACAGATATAAAGCAAGAACAGATATAACAGGTGCTGCTATAATAATAATAATAATAATAATCATCATCATCATCATCATCATCCGGTATATTATGGCTTTTTAGATGTGTGTCTCTGATATGGTGCCTTCACTCACTGTCCCTCAGAGTGTGGCAGGTGTGAACGTACTGCGCTGCCAATGTGCAGAACTCTTTATGTTCTCCTAGAACGTATGGCAGCTTCTCTATGGGGAGAAGATTCTCAAACACAGGACATGTTTTGGTGATTTTGGTGAAGAATTTTGCTCTAATGGGAGTAAATTTGGTACTTTAAGTCAGAAGGTGCTGCTCTGTCTCAGGCCTATTCTTCTGGCACTGCCGGCACAGTCTTTGATCCTTGGGTAGCCAAGACTTCCTGTGTCTGCCCGTCTCTATGGCCAGACGATGCTGACTGAGTCTGTACTTCGTCAAGGTGGACCTCAGTTTAGGGTCAGTCATTGTGGTCAGGTAATCTGCTACGCTGTAATGACGTTTTACGGCCAAATAACACTGCATTTTGCTCTGTGAGTTTGACTCAGTTTCCCAATAGGTGCGGTAATTCAGTTTGAGCTGTTTTGTAATTTGGTTCAGCTGGTGTGTTCTGGTCCTGAGCCTATGAGGTGTTAGTGTGTGTTAGTGAGGTGTTAGTGTGTGTTAGTGAGGGGTTAGTGTGTGTTTGTGTTGAACTGTGCTTCAGGACCAGCTGAGTGAGGAGGCTGTTGTCTTTGCTCAATTACTGGTCCTACAGGGCTTTATAATGATATGAGTGGGGGTCGTTGTCTTTTAAATGTGTTCAAAATTTGATTGCCCTTTTTTGTATTTTTATAATGAATGGAAATCGGCCGATTTTCGCCCTGCATGCGTTGTTTGTGGCATTTCTGTGCACCTTTAAAATAATTTTACACAGCTCTGCATGCAGGGTCTCAATTGGGTGTTTGTCCCATTTGTGAAATTCCTGATTAGTAAGTGGGCCTCACACTTCACTGCTATAAAGGGCTATTGGTCCAGTTACTGATTCAAATATTTTTAGCCAAATTCTGAATGGAATTTTCACAGGAATCTGTTGTTTTATGGCATAGGAAGCCCTGCGAGATTTGCCTTTCAGTTCATTCACTGCAAAGTTCAAATTTCTAGAAGAACTGATGTTTAAACCTAAATAATTGTAACTATTTGACTTTTGAATATTATTCATACCTAATCTAAATGTGTGTTGTTTTCCCTGAGATCTGGATCCTTTCTGAAATATCATTATATTAGTCTTTTTCAGGTTTACTGCCAGGGCCCAGGTCCAGGTTCTGCTGTTCTGAGGGGGACAGCAGAACCAGGTCATCTGCACAGAGCAGGAATTTAATCTCTGAGCCGTGCAGAGTGAGACCGAGAGCTGTGGACTCCTCTAATAACTTCACCAATTCATTACTGTATATATTAGAGTTGGACTTAAACAGCAGCCCTGTCTCACTCCGCTCTCCTGGGAATTTGTTTGTTTATTGCCAATTTTTATGCTGCATTTATTGCTGGTGCCAAATGGAATCAAAAGCCTTTTTGAAATCAATAAAACATGCAAAGATTTTGTTTTTATTTTGGACGATGTATTTATCGATTAGGATGTGTAGGGTGTAAATATGACAAATCTCAATCAGGGTCTCTGATTGCTTTCTGGAACTTTTCTGAGATGTTTTGGGCCCATCTCTCTCTCTCTATGTTTCTCTCACTCTCTCTCTCTTTCTCTGTTTCTCTGTCTCTCTCGCTCGCTCTCTCTCTCTTTCTCTTGCTATCTCTTTCTCTCTTTCACTCTCTCACTCTCTCTCTGATTCTCTGTCTCTCTCTCTCGCTCTCTCTCACTTGCTCTCTCTCTTTCTCTCGCTCACTCGTTCTCTCTCACTCTCTTTCTTTCTCTCTCTGTCTCTCTGTTTCATTCACTTTCTCTCAGTCTCTCTCTCTCTCTCTCCCTCTCTCTCTCTCTCTCTGTCTCTCTGTCTGTCTCTCAGTTTCACTCACTTTCTCTCTTTCTCTCTCCATCTCTCCATCTCTCTCTCTCTCTCTCTCTCTTAATTAAAGACCCTTTAAAGAGGCTTTTCAGCCTAAGCTTAGAGTTTTAGAGTGTTATTTGTGGTGTTATTTCATGTTTTCATTCTTCAGTGTTCTCTGACTATACCAATTCCTGTGGTGCCACCCAATCCAGACTGCTAGCCTAGCCACAAAGCTACAAACACATAAATACAACCAAGCTAGCATTAGCATTTGGGTTGGCTCACCGATACCGCATCACTAATAAATACTAATCACCGTCTTTTCCCATCCTTTATAATAATAATAATAATACATTTGTCTGGATGCACTTTGCCTGACTTCACCATTAAGGCTGCTTTCACTTCTATCTTATTTAGTTCTGGGCCACAGTCTGGATTGGTGGGCTCAGTCAAATTGAACCATGGTCGGGTTTGTCTGTAGCATGAGAACACTGTTTTGGATGCATTAACACTTTTGGACCAATTACAAGAAGTTAAGGCAGGATTTCATCACCATTAAACAATAGAAGAAGCAAAAGAACCAGGAAAGCAGTAAAAATGAGTCGTGGTAGCTCACGGACAAAATTATGTTGAGACCTCTCTTAATTATTGAGTTCAGGTGTTTCAGCCACACCCACTGCTAACAGGTGCATAAAGTCAAGCGCATAGTCATGCAGTCTCCATAGACGAACACTGGCAGTAGAATGAGTTGTACTGAAGAGCTCAGAGACTTCAAACATGGCACTTTTATGGGATGTCCCCTCTGCCAAAGGTTGTGAAATTTATGCCCTGCTAGATCTGCCCCAGACAACTACTATTGTTGTGAATTGGAAGTGTCTAGGAGTGACAATAGCTCAGCCACAAAGCAGTAAACCAGATAATGGTCATCTGCCTCTCACCGTGTAGAACTGGTGGATTTGTGTGTTTGTCTACATTTGGTGTGTAACTGACCGATGGACACTCAGAAAATCACTTAGGACTGACCATCTCGCTGGAAAGCCTTCATTCTTCATTCAGTCCACATCTCGTGTGAAACAGTGTGCAGAGGTTTTACAGCTGCTGAAGCGGGTTTGGAAAGTAGTGATGGAGATAACAAAGCATTTTGATATGAAACATATGAGGATCATGTTCTATGAAGAGAGTTAAAGGAGAGTTTAAGAAATGAAGAACAAATCCAGAAAATGCCCTCAGATCACAGAGGGTCAAGCAGAGGATACATATGGACAGAGATAACAGTGAAAAGGCAAACATGTAGAGTTCAACAAATAGGATGTCAGTGAACAAAATAGACTAAATTGGTCAATAAAAGCACAAATTTAAGGCTGACAACTCTGCATGCTCTCTCTCTGTCTGTCTCTGTCTCTCTCTCTCTCTCTCTCTCTCTCTCTCTCTCTCTCTCCTGAGGCCAGTAGTTTGTATATACAGATAGAGACAGAGAGCAGCTGCTGTGTTCTCCATCACTGCAGCACCATAACATCACTGCTTTCGGGTATGACTTCAGTCAGACAGTTAGTGGCCTCAGCTCTGCTCTCTAATAATGAATATTTCTCTGTAGAACTGAGAGGAATAGAGCAGAAATAGGTAGAATTAAGTGGAAGTGAAATTAGTGGGAATGGTGGAAGAAGTGGCAATGACTAAAATTAAGTGTGGCAAATGTGGAACTGAGTAAACTCGGGGCAGTATGACAGTATATGTCATTATCGTGATAAATTATGTTATATAATGTGATATGCTTTTCTGAACATATCATGTATATCGTCAGTACTTGCAGATGCTGACCAACTGAATTTTTCAGTATAAACACTGTGAAAATTAGTATCTTGTCAAGTGAAATATATATTGTATATATATATATATATATATATATAATATTTATATATATAATATTATATATATATAATATTTTCCAATTTGAGATGGTTGTGCACTGATTATTTACTTGGTTTGGGTAAGTTTACTGAACAAAATTTTCTTACTATACTGGCAGAAAATTTTGCAAGTAAAAACAGACTAAAAATAAAGTAAATAATCTAATATTAAGCTGAAAACAATCTCAAAAGGAGTTATATTAGATTTATTGACTACATTTAAGATAATTTTACTTGAAAAAAAGCAAAATTGGTCTCGTTTAACTAAACTTAGTGCCAAATACCAAATAAAAATCATTGAATTTGATAGTGTTTAAAATGTAGTACTACTAGTTATTTTTTCTCAATCCAAACTGATCAGATATCTGAAAAAATATTATGAAAATGTCTTCAAGTGTTGCAATATTTGCTGTATTGCCCAGTTCTAAATTGGGCTATATAATGTTGAGTGGAATTGGGTAAAATTGAGTGGAATTAAGTGAAAATTAGTGTATATCAGCAGAAATAAGAGAAAATTAGTAGAAATTGAGCCACAAGAGACGGATATTAATGAGTATTTGTAAAGTGGAATTGAGCAGAATTTGATTGGAATTTGAAGAAAGTGTACAGAATAAGTGGAAATACAATGTAAATGAGTGTCATTGGGTGTATTTGAGAACAATTAAGTGTAGTTTACTAGACTGTTATGCAAATGAGTCCTACAGCAGTGTTTGATTCAATAGAAAGTAATAACTGATTGTGTTTGGTGAATTTTTTCATGTTCAGGCTTTATCAGTCTTGGAAATGAAGCCCAGCTTTAGAGCACTCAGTGTTTCAGCGCATCAGAGAGCTTTTAGCATCCTGATACAGACAGAGGGTTTGTAGAGGACACTTTATCCAGCATGTAATACTGCCAGTACTCATCCCTCCATCTCTCAGTGCCATCACTCATCCCTCCATCATTTTCTGCCCATCTGTGTGCTGGTTCTGTGAGTATTTTAGGTCTCACTCAGATCCTGTAGACTTCAGAAATAAAGACGTAATCACAGCACAAAGCAAACTCGGCTCACAGCTGATCATCAGCAAGTCCTGGCAGATAGTAGAGGCTAGAGAGCAGAATTAGTCCTATTTAACTGGATTAATGCAAAAACTGAATAAAAATCTCTGTGCTCACAGTTTTTGATAGTAATTTTTAAAATGTACCACTACCGGTTCTTTTGTCTCTCTTCCAACTGATCAGATGACTGAAACAAATATTGTGCCATATCAGGTATCATGAAAATTTCTTGAAGTAACTTAAAGTTCATGAAAGGTTGTTGAAAGTTTTGTTCTATACAGTAGAGGGTAAAGTGTAAAAATGGTTTAGTCTGTTGTTAATGGGAGCATTTCTAAGTGCTACAGCTGAGCTCATATGGTGTATGGCAGCTTCAAAATGGCTGCAATAGTCTTTAGACAGTGTTTAGTAGTCTTTAGACAGCTGCAGTAGTCTTTCGATGGTGTTTGGTAGTCTTAAGTCAGCTGCAGTAGACTTTAAATGGTGTTTGGTAGTCTTTAGACAGCTGCACTAGTCTTTAGATGGTGTTTGGTAGTCTTTATACAGCTGCATAGTCTTTAGACGGCTGCAGTAGTCTTTAAATGGTGTTTGGTAGTCTTTAGACAGCTGCACTAACTAGTCTTTAGATGGTGTTTGGTAGTCTATATACAGCTGCATAGTCTTTAGACAGCTGCAGTAGTTTTTAGATATGTTTGGTAGTCTTTAGACAGCTGCAGTAGTCTTTAAATGGTGTTTGGTAGTCTTTAAACTGCTGCAGTAGTCTACCTGCATGTCGTAGTCTTTATATAGTGGAGTTATCTGTAGACTGTTTGGTAGTCTTCAGACGACTACAGTAATCTTTATACAGTGTGTGGTAGTCTTTAGATGGCTGCAGTAGTTTTTATGTAGTGTATGTGGTAGTCTTTAGACAGCTGCAGTAGTCTATAGATGGTGTTTGGTAGTCTTTAGACAGCTGCAGTAGTCTTTAGACCGTGTTTGGTAGTCTTTATACAACTGCATAGTCTTTAGATGGTGTTTGGCAGTCTTTAGACAGCTGCAGTAGTCTTTAGATGGTGTTTGGTAGTCTTTACATGAGTGCAATAGTCTTTAGGCAGTGTTTGGTAGTCTTTAGACGACTGCAGTAGTCTTTAGATGGTGTTTGGTAATCTTTATATGGTGCAGTAGCCTGCAGACAATGTGTAGTAATCTTTTTACTTTCTGTTTCCTTCACTGGACTAAACAGATAAGTTCTTCTACCAAAACATGAGATGCAGCTCTATTCTGCCCTCTGGTGGAGGATAGAGTTCAGACAGATCATGGTTCTTCAATATGAGACTGTGTAACGCTAGAGAGACTCATCTCTTGCCTGAACCTGCATTCAGCCAAGAGCTCCACAGATCAAAGCTCGGCCTCGCCTCTTTTCTTTGGCTGTATTTTCAAAAGCTGTGGAAGAATATCCCAGTCACTGCAGCATTGATCAGAACACACCAAGAACTCTCAGAACAATGGCTGCATTCATCACCACAGCCCTGCATGACAGAGCTGAGGGAAACGAAGACCGTACAACTCTAAACCAGCAGATTCAGGACTAGGCTGAATTCAGAGCTCAGCCTGTGAAGATTTACATATGCAGTCCTGTACTGCTGTTCCAGTCAGACAGATGAAGGAGACCTATATTCATTTCTACAGACTGTTCCAGCCTGCATGTTCTCCCTGTGTCTGCATGGGTTTCCTCCGGGTGCTCTGGTTTTCTTCCACAGTCCAAAGACATGAAGTCAGGACAATTGGACATGCTAAATTGCCTGTGTGTGTGTGTGTGTGTGTGTGTGTGTGTGTGTGTGTGTCTGTCTGTCTGTCTGTCTGTCTGCCCTGAGATGGACTGGTGACCTGTTCAGGATGTATCCTTGCTTCCGCCCAATGACTGCTGGGATAGATCCCATCACCCCCATGACTCAGATGCATAAGCGGTTTGGAAGGTGGGATTAGGCCAGGGGTCTGACTCTTAAATTACCTGTGGGTGACTAGCCAAGTGATCTTCTTCAAAGGGGGAACTGATTGTGTAGGAAAAAACGTGTCTTGCATTATTTTACAAGAATGGTTTTTAACTGCAATACAGTTTTTACACATTACTTCTTCGTCTTTCGGCTGCTCCCTTTAGGGGTCACCACAGCGGAGGTTTTTACACATTACTAAATACATAAAACTAAAGTATTTTTCAAGTATGCATTTTAACTACATAACACATAAACTTTAAAGGAATAGCATCACCATTTTTTCAGTTTTTCAGTGCACACTCTTGTAGTCAATCAACTGAGATGTTTGGTGTCCAAATTGTGCCTCTTTACTGTAGTTAAAACCACCCAAACCACCCAATAGTCACCCAGATCTTTTCTTTATATATACCCTCAGAGCTTCTCGCAGCGCCATCGAACCTCAACCAGGTCTTCATTAAGGTGGCGCAGACTTGTTATTTGTGGATTAGAGCACAGTAAAACTGCAAACGTGAAACTCCACTGTCACTGACTTTTACAGTTTTAAAAAATATGGCTTTTCATAAACATACTGGTGTTTTGTTGTATTTGTTTATTGTATCTTTTCCTAAAGAATCAACTGATTTAATCATTGTGAAGTCAGAGATTGACGTTCTTCTCCTGAGTGGATCTGGTGAGCTAAAAACAGCTACTGACAGCTCAAACAGCTGTAAACAGGCTCTCTGAGTGCTGAAGTGAGAGAGGAGAGTTCAGCTGTTGTTCTGGAGTGCTCAACGTTTACAGTGGAGTTTGCTTATCTCACTAATCTCTGTGTGGATTAGTAAAGAGTTGAGGCCAGATTACTCATCAGGCTTTACAACACAGAGGTCAGTATATAGAGCTAATAAAGCTGATGAATGACTGAACATGTTTGTTTACATGATTGTAGTAGTAACCGGTCAAGTTGGCTGAGCTAATCTCCACAATCAGCTTAAACTAAGAGGACATCCAGCAGAATGAATGGATGTTTATTTAAATAATTGTCAGTGTGTGCAGAAAAGAAGCTGCTGCCATCATTCAGTCACTGTCACACTGATCAGTGTCATCAAATCAGAGAAAAAGAGTCTGTTTCAGGGTTTCATCAGGCTTTACACTCACTGGCCACTTTATTAGAAACACACACATAGTGCTTCCACTTACTGGCCACTTTGTTAAACACCTAGCTTGTGTTTCCACTAACTGGCCACTTTATTAGAAACGCCTACCTTGTACTTTTAGTCATTGCCCCCTTTATTAGAAACACCCACCTTGTACTTTCACTCACTGGCCACATTATTAGGAACACCTACCTTGTACCCTCACTCACTGGCCACTTTATTAGAAACACCCACGTTGTGCTTCCACTGAATGGCCGCTTTATTAGAAACACTCTACTTGTACTTTCAGTCATTGCCCACTATATTAGAAACACCTACCTTGTACTTTTGCTCACTGGCCACTTTATTGAAAAGACCTAGCTCGTGCTTCCACTAATTGGCCGTTTTATTAGAAACACCCACCTTATACCTTCATAGGCTACTACATTTTCAAGAGGTAAGCAATGTTTTTTTCTGACATTCATGCTAATTGGTGGGGTAATTGGTTAAACAGAGGAAACTGGCTAAATTTCCCAAACATTTAGTATGTGGCTCCCTCTACCCAGCTCCAGCTGTTATACCCTAACAGGCTGTTGAGCCCAATTCAGTCCTAATAAGGCCTTGTATATATTGTAACCAGCAGCATAATTTTCAGAGATATTTCACTGTAAGTGTTTGATTGCATGTTTAGTCACGATTCTGCATAATTAACGTTCCCCAGACAGATGAGAACAATCTGGAGCATCGTTAATGAATTATTAAGGTTTTGCTCGGAGGAGACACCTGTTCTCTCCTTGTTGGATTCCACAGGAGAGCGGCTCTAACCATATTCAGCACATCTGGACGCTGATGTGATGAACGTACAGTTGTAATAATGCATTGTGCTCAGAACAGAGATGTTACTGTAAGCTGCTCACAGTCACGTAACGAGAACCAGTCGCACGCATACACAACGTCACACTGAGCTCAAACACACTGACTGGCACACTGCCAACCAACACACTCCCACCCACAGGTCGCTTCAGTTCTCCTATTGTTCCTTCGGTGTGAGTCAGAGAGGATACAGTGTACCACACAAACGTAGCTCTGCAGACGTGAATTATCATTAAGTATTATCACGTGCTCAACATTGTGACAGTGAAGATCATGTGATGCCAGTGGTGGAGATAATGGTGCTGATGGTGATCTTGGTGGTGCTCATAATGATAATAGTGATGGTGCGGTTTGTGGTGCTGCTGGTGATGATACTGATGATGTGAATGTGATGATGACGATTGTGTTGTTGATAATAATGGTGACAGTGATGATTGTGATGATAATGGTGAAAGTGGTGATGATGGTGATGATGATTGTGATGATGATGGTGATGACGGTGATGAACAATAATAATAATGATTGTAATGATGGTACCGATGACGATGAAAGTAATGATAATGTTGGTGAATGTGACAATGATCATGTTGATGGTGGTCATGATATACTGTTTCTGCTGCTACTGATAGTCACGATGGTGGTGAAGTTAATGATGAGGATGATGGTGAAGATGGTGATGATGACAATGGTGATGCTGATGATGGTGTTCATTATTGTGTTGATACTTAAGATTTTTTTTGATGATGATGTTGATTGAGATGATTGCGGTCATGATGGTGTTGATGATGGTTATGATGATTATTCTGATGATGGTGTGACAATGTTGCTTATGATGATGATGATGATGATGATGATGATGATGAAAGTGATGGTGTCATATATACATATACCATCATAATGAAGATGATGGTAACAATAATGATGATGATGATGGTGATGATGATGATGGTAATGAGGATGATTGTGATGGTGATGACAATGATGATGATAATGTTGATGTGATGATGACGATAATCATGATGTTGATGTCGATGGCATAATAATGGTAATGATGATGAAGGTGATAGTGATGATAATAGTGACATAATAATGACAATGATGATGAAGATGATGGTGATGATGATAATGATAATGATAGTGATGATGAATGGGACATAATAATGACGATGTTGATAATGACAATAATCATGGTGCTAATGAGGACGATGGTGATGATGGTGACATAAAGATGATGGTAACTATGAAGATGATGGTGATGATGGTAATGATGATTGTGATGGTGGTGACAATGATGATAATGGTGATGGTGATAATGATGATGGTAATGAGGATAATTGTGATGGTGGTGACAATGATGATAATGGTGATGGTGATAATGATGATGGTAATGAGGATGATTGTGATGGTGGTGACAATGATGATGATAATGGTGATTTGATGATAGTGATGACAATGGTGATGATGGTGACAATGACAATGACGATGAAGATGGTGGTGATGATGATGGTGATAATGATAATGATGATGATGGTGACATAATAATGATGATGTTGATGGTGATAATAATGATGGTAATGAGGATGATTGTGATGGTGGTGACGATGATGATAATGGTGATTTGATGATGGTGATGACGATGGCGATGATGGTGACATAATGACAATGACGATGAAGACGATGGTGATGATGGTGATAATGATAGTGATGATGATGGTAACATAATGACGATGTTGATGACGATAATCGTGATGGTAATGAGGATGATGGTGATGATGGTGACAAAGATGATGATGGTGATGAAGATGATGGTGATGATGGTAATGAGGACAATGGTGATTATGGTGACATAAAGATGATGGTGTTTATGAGGGTATTGATGATGGTGGTTATGATGATGGTGACATAATAATGACGATGATGATGTGACAATAATGGTGATGCTGATGGTGTTCAGTGATGAGGTCCTGGCAGCTCCTCTGGAGGGAAGCCTGAGGCTTCAGTACACTCATTAGAAAAAGTAGGTCACACTGTTTGTGTGTGTGTGTGTGTGTGTGTGTGTGTGTGTGTGTGTGTGTGTGTGTGTGTGTGTGTGTGTGACAGAGAGAGAGAGAGTAAGAGAGTGAGACATGGAGGTAGTTGTTGTGATTTGCAGAGAGATGAAGACTGCACAGCTGTGACTCTACTACTGAACTCAGAGAGAGAGAGAGAGAAAGACAGAGAGTTAGTGGGTTTCTTCACTGTTAGCTACAGATAGAGAGACTGAGATGTGGAAGTGAGAGAGAAAGAAAGACTGAGCAAGGGAAAGAGAGGGAGATAAATGAGAGAAAAGAACAAAAAGATAAAGACAAATAAAGAGAGGGGTGAAATGGGTGGAAAAAAGAGAGATAGACAGCAAAAGAGAGGGTGAGAGATAGAATGAGAGAGGGTGAGAGAGACAGAATGAAAGAGAAAGAAAGACAGAATGAAAGAGAGAGAGAGAGGTACAGAGGACGAGAGATGCAGAGAAAGTGAAAGTGGGGTCACTGAGGGATTGTGCATGTGTTTAGTATTCCACTCTAAGCATCCTCTCTCACTCTCACTCTCTCTTTCTCTCTCTCTCTCTCATGACCGTCACCATGGTTACAGCACATTCCACACTCTAGTCGTGGCGATTGAGCCGCAGCGTAGACTGACCAATCAGATCGCTCTGTCTGGCCCATTTAAAAAACCCACATGTGAATCCTACAGCGAGCACTACAGAGGCTTTATATCACTGAATATTAACGTTAATCTGTCTGCAGCCGGGGATTATGGGTATGCTTATGTTACGTTTACTTTCAGAGCTGATTCTTTGCGAGCGTTATTCATTTTTTGTATTCTTGACAGTGTCTGCTAGCTGCTGCGACCCTGCTGAACTGTCTCTGTGCCTTTTTCTCAGACTGATAATTGAATAGAGGGAAGAAACCCCTATGGGGGTGGGGTTGGTTGGGGGGTGGGGGGTGTAGGCAGTGGCTCATTCACTCTTACAGTGACAGTTAAAGAACATAATCTTGTGTTTTCTTTCTAATGAGGTTAGTCACGATTGCAGGTAAACACATACCAAGTTCATCCCTTGAATAAAGCTCCTATGATCAATGACCCCTAATGACCTTCACCATATGTCTGTCCTCTTAGTGTAAACTGGGTCCTAATCTTGGGTAACACTTCCGTAATCATCCCCCAGACCAATCACAAGGCTGTGTCTCTGGCCCCGCTCACACAAAACAGTTTCAAAGTCAAAGAAGCTTAGCGAGCTAAAGCTAACCCAGCATAACCAGAAGCTAGCAAACTAGCCCACCTGTCTGTAGCCGCCTGTCGCCCATTCACTCCTTTATTCAACACCAACATTCACTGGTCTGTTCCTTCATTCACAAATGGCTTTGTTTGTTTGCCCCTTTCTTCTCATTGTTGCTTTATCCATCTGGTTGTTTGTCCATCTGTCTGTCCTTTCCTTTGCACATTGCTGCATGTGTTTGTTCAGCCATTCATTGGTCTGTTAGTCCATCTGTCTCCACGCCTGCTCCTCTGTGAATTTTTTTATCCAGCTGCTTTACTTTGTCTGATACTTACCACAATAGTAACATATACTAACCAGTACTAACACATGGTAACCACTACTAACTTATGCTAGCTAGTTTAACCAGTACCACATAGTACTCCCATACACTAATCAGTACTAACATACACTAACCAGTGTTAACATAAGCTAACTAGTCTAACCAGTATTAACGGGTACTACTGTTCACTAATCAGTACTAACATTTGCTAACTAGTCTAACCAGGAGTAAGCAGTACTACTATACACTAATCTGTACTAACACACACAGTAATCAGTACTAACATATACTAACTAGTCTAACCAGTGCTAGCTAGTACTACTATACACTAATCAGTACTCACATTTACTAACTGGTACTAACGTGTTAACTAGTCTAAGCAGTACTACTATACATTAATCTTAATACTAACACACACAGTAATCAGTACTAACATATGCTAACTAGTCTAACCAGTATTGACCAGTATTACTATACACTACCAGTACTAACATTTACTAATCAGTTCTAATATGTGCTAATTAGTCTGATCAGGACTAAGCGGTACCACTATACACTAATCAGTACTAACTATGCTAACTAATGTGTCCAGGACTCAGCAGTACTACTATACACTATATAAACTATATAGACCTGATAAACCTGACTGTGACGCTGCTTTAGAAGCCTGTCATATCACACAGTTGATTGAGCTAGATTGATTCTTTCATTTTTATTCATATAGCCCTTTTCATGCCGATGGCAGCTCAATGTGCCTTACAGACAGGTGATAAAACATAGTTATACAAGAAATCATAAGTATTAATTTAGAATCAGAAGAAAATGAAACAGATCAAATTAAAAGATAAAAAACACGACACAGAGGTTTAATCAAATACTGAATTAAAGAGATACGTTTATAGATGCTTCTTAAAAGTGAGCATTGAGCTTGACTGTCTAATAAAAGTAAGACTACAGTCATAACTGTCTGTGATCACTAATGTAATGACATTGACTGTGTGTTTGTATGTTTGTGTGTTTTAGGTTTTCTGCGCTCCACCATGCTGCTCTCAACGGAAACTTGGAGCTCATCTCTCTGCTGCTGGAGTCTCAGGCCATGGTGGACATCAGGGACCAGAAAGGTCAGAGCTGAGAAAAAAGCTTCTATTGTTTCATTTAAAAAGCTCTGTAATGTTCATATGATCCACACAGTCATTCTGACAGACTGTAAGACACAGGAAGTGTAGGGGGCGATATGGCTTCTACTGCTTCATTTAAAAAGCCTCTATGATCAGAATCAGAATCCTTTATTGATCCCAGAGGGAAATTGCAGTTGTTACATTTGCAGCCATTTATGTAAAAGAATAGACACTTTAAAAATTTAAAAACAAAGATAAAGAGAACACAAGATTTAAGTTCTTATGAATATAGTAAAGTGGTGGTGACTGTGATAATAAATATTAAACATCTAGTATAGAGCAGTTCAAATTATTTTACCTCTGAATTATTGCACACAACTATTATTATTACACATATGAACTGTTTGGCATTGAGTTTTGCACAGATGAGCCACACTTTGTGAATAACACATTAAGGGAGGAGTTATAGAGTTTGATGGCCACAGGTAAGAATGACTTCCTGTGGCGGTCTGTGGTGAATTTTGGTAGAATGAGTCTTGCACTGAATGAGCTCCTGTGTCTCATCACCATGTTGTAGAGTGGGTGGGAGCCATTGTCCATAATGGCCTGCAGCTTATACAGCGTCCTCCTCTCCGACACTGCTGTCAGCGAGTCCAGCTCTGCACCCACAACATCACCAGCTTTGCGGATCAGTTTGTTGAGTCTTTTGGCATCTGCCACCCTCAGCCTGCTTCCCCAGCATGCAACAGCATAGAGGATAGCACTCGCCACCACAGACTTATAGAAGATCCTGAACATAGTCTCGCAGATGTTGAAGGACCTTAGGCCCATCCTGTAGAGGGAATCAGTGCTCTTAGCTTAGTCCAGTTTATTGTCAATTTACACACCCAGATATTTGTAATCCTCCACAGTGTCCACACTGACCCCCCTGATGGACGCAGGGGCCTTGCCTCTCCTCAGGTCCACCATCAGTTCCTTTGTCTTTGTCACATTGAGCTGCAGGTGGTTCCGCTCGCACCATGCGTCAAAGTCCTTCACTGTAGCCCTGTACTCTTGCTCATCACCCTTGTTGATATATACTATTGCAGAGTCATCAGAAAACTTCTGAAGGTGGCAAGTCTCTGTGCAGTAGCTGAAGTCTGTGGTGTAGAGGGTGAAGAGGAAGGGAGAGAGGACAGTTCCTTGTGGAACTCCAATGTTGCTGACCACTCTGTCTGACACACAGTGCTGCAGGCGTACATAATGTGGTCTGCCAGTCAGGTAGTCAAAAATCGAGGACACGAGGGGGTCGCCTACCTGCATCGCTGTGAGCTTATCACCCAGACGAGCAGGCCAGATGGTGTTAAATGCACTGGAGTAGTAAAAAAACATGACCCTCACAGTGCTGGCTGGCTTATCCAGGTGAGCGTATAATCGGTTGAGCAGATAGATGATGGCGTCTTCAATTCCCAGACGGGGCTTATAGGCAAACTGGAGGGGGTCCAGAGAAGGCTGGACTATGGGCCGGAGTTGATCCAAGATGAGCCTCTCCATGGTCTTCATGACATGGGACGTCAGTGCCACTGGCCTGTAGTCTTTGGCGTCTTTGGAACAGGAACAATGCAGGATGTCTTCCACATCACAGGGACCCTCTGGAGACTCAGGCTCATGTTGAAGACATGTTGCAGTACTCCACAAAGCTGGGGAGCACAGGCTTTAAGCACCCTGGGGGGACCCCATCAGGACCTGCAGCCTTGTTTGTGTAGAGTCTCATCAGTTGTCTTCTCAACTGGTCAGCAGTGAGACGCACTGTAGAGGTGATGGGTCGGGGAGGGGTGGAGGTGTGAGATGGGGTGTCACAGGAGGGGGGCAGGCTATCAGGAGGGAGAGGGGGGTGAGGACCGGCAACAGAGGAGTCAGGACCGGGGAGGACAGAGCCTGCAGTATCAAATCTGTTAAAGAACAGATGCAATGTTTATATGATCCACAAAGTCACTCTGACAGACTGTAATACACTACAGGAAGTGTAGGGGGTGATATGGCTTCTACTGTTTCATTTAAAAAGCCTCTATAATGTTCGTATGATCCACACAGTCACTCTGACAGAATGTAATACACTACAGGAAGTGTAGGGGGTGATATGGCTTCTACTGTTTCATTTAAAAAGCCTCTATAATGTTCATATGATCCACAGAGTCACTCTGACAGACTGTAATACACTACAGGAAGTGTAGGGGGCGATATGGCTTCTACTGTTTCATTTAAACAGCTCTATAATGTTCATATGAACCTCACAGTCACTCTGACAGACTTTATTACACTACAGGAAGTATAGGGGGCTATATGGCTTCTACTGTTTCGTTTTGAAAGCCTTTATATTGTTCATATGATCCACACAGTCACTCTGACAGAGTGTAATACACTACAGGAAGTGTAGGGGGCGATATGGCTTCTACTGCTTCATTTAAAAAGCCTCTATGATCAGAATCAGAATCCTTTATTGATCCCAGAGGGAAATTGCAGTTGTTACATTTGCAGCCATTTATGTAAAAGAATAGACACTTTAAAAATTTAAAAACAAAGATAAAGAGAACACAAGATTTAAGTTCTTATGAATATAGTAAAGTGGTGGTGACTGTGATAATAAATATTAAACATCTAGTATAGAGCAGTTCAAATTATTTTACCTCTGAATTATTGTACACAATTATTATTATTACACATATGAACTGTTTGGCATTGAGTTTTGCACAGATGAGCCACACTTTGTGAATAACACATTAAGGGAGGAGTTATAGAGTTTGATGGCCACAGGTAAGAATGACTTCCTGTGGCGGTCTGTGGTGCATTTTGGTAGAATGAGTCTTGCACTGAATGAGCTCCTGTGTTTCATCACCATGTTGTAGAGTGGGTGGGAGCCATTGTCCATAATGGCCTGCAGCTTATACAGCATCCTCCTCTCCGACACTGCTGTCAGCGAGTCCAGCTCTGCACCCACAACATCACCAGCTTTGCGGATCAGTTTGTTGAGTCTTTTGGCATCTGCCACCCTCAGCCTGCTTCCCCAGCATGCAACAGCATAGAGGATAGCACTCGCCACCACAGACTTATAGAAGATCCTGAGCATAGTCTCGCAGATGTTGAAGGACCTTAGGCCCTTCCTGTAGAGGGAATCAGTGTTCTTAGCTCAGTCCAGTTTATTGTCAATTTACACACCCAGATATTTGTAATCCTCCACAGTGTCCACACTGACCCCCCTGATGGACGCAGGGGTCACCGGTGCCTTGCCTCTCCTCAGGTCCACCATCAGTTCCTTTGTCTTTGTCACATTGAGCTGCAGGTGGTTCCGCTCGCACCATGCGACAAAGTCCTTCACTGTAGCCCTGTACTCTTGCTCATCACCCTTGTTGATACATCCAACTATTGCAGAGTCATCAGAAAACTTCTGAAGGTGGCAAGTCTCTGTGCAGTAGCTGAAGTCTGTGGTGTAGAGGGTGAAGAGGAAGGGAGAGAGGACAGTTCCTTGTGGAACTCCAATGTTGCTGACCACTCTGTCTGACACACAGTGCTGCAGGCGTACATACTGTGGTCTGCCAGTCAGGTAGTCAAAAATCGAGGACACGAGGGGGTCGCCTACCTGCATCGCTGTGAGCTTATCACCCAGACGAGCAGGCCAGATGGTGTTAAATGCACTGGAGAAGTAAAAAAACATGACCCTCACAGTGCTGGCTGGCTTATCCAGGTGAGCGTATAATCGGTTGAGCAGATAGATGATGGCGTCTTCAATTCCCAGACGGGGCTTATAGGCAAACTGGAGGGGGTCCAGAGAAGGCTGGACTATGGGCCGGAGTTGATCCAAGATGAGCCTCTCCATGGTCTTCATGACATGGGACGTCAGTGCCACTGGCCTGTAGTCTTTGGCGTCTTTGGAACAGGAACAATGCAGGATGTCTTCCACATCACAGGGACCCTCTGGAGACTCAGGCTCATGTTGAAGACATGTTGCAGTACTCCACAAAGCTGGGGGGCACAGGCTTTAAGCGCCCTGGGGGTACCCCATCAGGACCTGCAGCCTTGTTTGTGTAGAGTCTCATCAGTTGTCTTCTCAACTGGTCAGCAGTGAGACGCACTGTAGAGGTGATGGGTCGGGGAGGGGTGGAGGTGTGAGATGGGGTGTCACAGGAGGGGGGCAGGCTATCAGGAGGGAGAGGGGGGTGAGGACCGGCAGCAGAGGAGTCAGGACCGGGGAGGACAGAGCCTGCAGTATCAAATCTGTTAAAGAACAGATGTAATGTTTATATGATCCACAAAGTCACTCTGACAGACTGTAATACACTACAGGAAGTGTAGGGGGTGATATGGCTTCTACTGTTTCATTTAAAAAGCCTCTATAATGTTCGTATGATCCACACAGTCACTCTGACAGAATGTAATACACTACAGGAAGTGTAGGGGGTGATATGGCTTCTACTGTTTCATTTAAAAAGCCTCTATAATGTTCATATGATCCACAGAGTCACTCTGACAGACTGTAATACACTACAGGAAGTGTAGGGGGCGATATGGCTTCTACTGTTTCATTTAAACAGCTCTATAATGTTCATATGAACCACACAGTCACTCTGACAGACTTTAATAGACGACAGGAAGTATAGGGGGCTATATGGCTTCTACTGTTTCGTTTTAAAAGCCTTTATATTGTTCATATGATCCACACAGTCACTCTGACAGAGTGTAATACACTACAGGAAGTGTAGGGGGCGATATGGCTTCTACTGTTTCACTTAAAAAGCCTCTATAATGTTCATATGATCCACACAGTCACTCTGACAGACTGTAATACAATACAGGAAGTGTAGGGGGCGATATGGCTTCTATCATTTTATTTAAAAAGTGTTCTGTAATGTTTAATTGATCCAGTGTAAGCACAAGGTATGTGTTTCTAATAAAGTGGCCAGCAAGGTCAAATCACAAAGTAAGGGTTTTTAATAATAATAAATGTTTGTGTATGTTTGCTATAGGTATGCGCCCCCTGCACTACGCTGCCTGGCAGGGTAGATCTGAGCCCATGAAGCTGCTGCTGAAGTCTGGCTCTTCAGTCAATGGCCAGTCAGATGAAGGCCAGATTCCCCTGCACCTGGCAGCACAGCACGGACACTATGATGTGGTGAGTGACCAGTGCTGAAACTAATAGTGAAGTGGACAGTCTTTCAGTCAGGTAGATCAGATAATTTAACTGTCCTATCCAGACTTCACCCCAAATACATTAATTCTTCTACTGTTGGATAAAATCTCATTTAACCTAATGTGAAACTGTAGAGCAGACTGACTTTATATCACAATACCTACATTTAGAGCCAGTTATTAATTCAGCCTAATGAGAAACTGTAGAACAGACTCAGTTTATATCACAATCCCTACATTTAGAGCCAATTATTCATTCAGCCTAATGAGAAACTGTAGAACAGACTCAGTTTATATCACAATACCTACATTTAGTCAGTTATTCATTCAGCTTAATGACAAACTGTAGAACAGACTCAGTTCATATCACAATACCTATATTTAGAGCCAGTTATTCATTCAGCCTAATGAGAAACTGTAGAACAGACTCAGTTCATATCACAATACCTACATTTAGAGTCAGTTATTCATTCAGCCTGATGAGAAACTGTAGAACAGACTGATTTTACATCACAATAAATGTTTGATCAAAACTGCACAGTCCATCTTAGGAGCAGCCTTCCCCTCACAACAGGACAGTTATCACACCAGGGTTATCAGGAGGACCCACAACATAATCAGGGACAGTACACACCCCCAGCACAGACTCTTCATACTCCTACCTTCAGGCAGATGCTACAGGAGTGTGAAGTCCAGGACTACAAGACTGACGAACAGTTTCTATTCACAGGCCATTAGGCTGGTGAATATCTCACTCACTACCTCTTCCCCCCTCCCATTCTGAACCGGTTTAACTTTGGCCAACCTTGCGCTCAGTAACTGCACCTTACATACACTGTATTGCGGCTTTCAGATCACTAATGTTTACATCTATTACTTAATGAGAAACTGTAGAACAGACTCAGTTTATATCACATTACCTACATTTTGAGCCAGTTATTCATTTAATCTAATTCAGAAAAATGTTTGGTGATTTACATTTGTATTTGTATTGAAGTATCACCTGCAGATGTGCATTAATACTTGCAGTGCTAAACTAACACCCACAGAGTTAAGTAATAAGACCTATATTAACTGTAATTCTGATTTATTTTTATTAAGGAGTTTTATGTAGTACAGAACATTGTTAAAGTTTCAAAATATACCATTCATACCAGACTGTACAGTCCACATATGGAAACTAACACACAGCTAGCCCCACCCATTCAGCCTACAGCAGTTTAGCTCCAACCATTCAGCCTACAGCAGTTTAGCTCCAACCATTCAGCCTACAGCAGTTTAGCCCCTCCCACTCAGCCTACAGCAGTTTAGCTCCACCTATTCATCCTACAGCAGTTTAGCCCCACCTATTCAGCCTACAGCAGTTTAGCCCCTCCTTTTCAGCCTACAGCAGTTTAGCCCTACCTATTCAGCCTATAGCAGCTCTGAGAATTTAGACATTTCAGCCCATATTGCTTTTTGAATGGCGCAACCAATCAGAACTGAGCTCATTTGCATAGATCAGTCCTAAAGGTCCATTAACACAAAGGGCCATTTTAATTTAAATTGATAAAGAGAGGTTGGAAAATGATAGTGTAAAAACGAGTTATGATTTTTTTTAACAAATAACATCACACAAGCTTGTAATAAAAATAATGTTTATAACAATAAAAATGCTAGAAAGATGTAGAATATTGACCCTTTAAGCGTTGGCCAACCCTAATGAAGAGCTAATTGAGCTCCTCGCTGTGCGCTCTCTCTCTAAAGGAGCAGATTCATGGCTTTGTGATCTGTGTGTGATGAGATTTTAAATGAAGTGTGAATGCTGTTTCTTAATGGAGCTGTGAGTGACGGGCTGTAGTGTGTGATGGTGTTTCCACCCTGAGGATAGTGTGCTACAGTAATGTGTACAGGGCAGTGTTCCAAGTCAACACTTTCATCATCATCGTCCCTCTGACTGCTGCTTCTGTCTGCAGTAACAGAAATGCTTAGTCACAGTGGCCTGAGGAGAGGGGCATAGTTCGGCGTCCTGTGAGCTTTTAATTCAGGGCTTATAGAGACGGAGGTCTGCGCAGTAGAAGGTTAGAGAGACAAACAGAGCTCAGCCCTTTAAGGCAGACCCACTTTTTATTTATTCAAGCAGGGAGCTGGGAAGGTGTTTAAGCTGGAGATGCTGAAATTTCAAGCAGCATATTTGGGGGCGTGACACATCATGCAAAAGATTTGGGTTTTTTTTTTTGTGATTTACATTAAACTGATTGCCATACAGGTTTTTATAATGCCATCACATTATATGCTATACAGTGCCATAGCAAGGTGAGAGACAACAATATACACACATAACTGGCACACCAGAGCGTGGACTCACAGCATCTCTAGATTCGTCCTTTGGATTGCCAGATGGAGAAGCGTGATTGGTCACTCCAGAGAACACGTCTAAACTGCTCTAGAGTCCAGTGGCGGCGCTCTACACCACTGCATTCCACACTTTGCATTTCGCTTGGTGATGTAAGGCTTGGATGCAGCTGCTTGGCCATGGGAACCCATTCCATTAAGCTCTCTATGCTGTTCTTGAGCTAATCTGAAGGCCACATGAAGTTTAGAAGTCTGTAGTGATTGACTCTGCAGAAAGTTGGTGACCTCTGTGCACTACACGCCTCAGCATCCGCTGACCCCGCTCTGTCCTTTTACATGGCCTACCACTTCATGGCTGAGTTGCTGTTGTTCCCAATCGCTTCCACTTTGTTATAATACCACTGACAGTTGGCTGTGGAATATTTAGTAGTGAGGAAATTTCACGACTGGACTTGCACAGTTGCACAAGTGGCAACCTATCACAGTACCACACTGGAATTCACTGAGCTCCTGAGAGCGACCCAGTCTTTCACTAATGTTTGTAGAAGCAGTCTGCAGGCCTAGGGGTTTGGTTTTATACACTTGTGGCCATGGAAGTGATTGGAACACCTGAATTCAATTATTTGGATGGGTGAGTGAATACTTTTGGCAATGTAGTGTGTGTGTGGGTGTGTATATATATATATATATGTGCTTTTCAGGAGAAGGAAAAACATCCTCAACTTTAAATGGTAGTTAATGCAACAAGATTTTATTCAAATTCATTTTAGACCATTTCTGTTGTCCATTCATCTTCATGGACAACAGAAAGTCCAACTGCCTGAAAAAATCAAAAGGAACATAAATGGAGTTACAAGGTTTGGTTTTGTTCTGACAGCGACGACATGTATTTAGGGGTCCAATGGATCACAAAAATCACAGTTTGGATCGTATCATGTTTTGTGAGACATGGATTAGATCATTTTTTCACATCAGCAATATAAAAAGGGAAACAAACATAACTTTGCTTTTGATTTATTATACAAAGAACTTAAAGAACACTTAAAGCAAGGTCTTAAATGAAAATAACATTCAGGGCATCCAATGTTAAAATAGATCTTAAAGTAGTCAGTACTGTTAAAGTAAAATACAGTATGAGGCAGGATGACCTACTTCCTTTGAACAATAGTGAATGAAAAATAGCCTACATGAGCATCATAAAAAAGTAAAAAAAAGAAACAAAACAAAGCAAACCTGAGTTTATAACTTTGAACTCTTTTAAAAAGACCAGGATGTCTACACTGTTTGGGGAGACAGTCAACCTCAAGAGACCTGATCATTAAGTAAGATTTTCTTTTTGAGTCTGTGTGTGAAATTAATATATAAAGACGTATGACGTGGTTTAAAAAACTCAACATGACTTTCAACTGATCATTTCAGGTTTTCCTGTGACTCGCAGCAGCTCACGCTCACCATATTTAAGCTTGTTTATATTCTCCTAATACAGTAATGATACCTCCATCAGTTTGAACACAAAAACTTACATAGTGCAGCTTTAACTGCTTTGAATGTGCTCTGTTTATGTGACACTCAGCTGCTTTGCCTGTCTTTTCATTGTAGCTCCATATTGAGATTTAGGGAATTATTATTTTGGAAAGAAACAGCTGCAGTAAGATGCATTCGCCACTGTTATGGTTAAACTTTATTAATGAATCGCTGGTACACATGCATGCTGAACTGTGAGGAAAATCCATATGGATCATAGATCAACTACAGTGTGTTACTCTACAACTATATCTGTGTATGTTTGTGTATATTTGGTCACAGTGCAGTAAGTAAGAGTTGTATGTTCTGTCTGTGTCCAGTCAGAGATGCTGCTGCAGCACCAGTCGAACCCCTGCATCGTGGACAACGCTGGAAAAACCCCATTGGACCTGGCCTGCGAGTTCGGCCGTGTCGGAGTGAGTTACGGCTCTGAGAGAGCTCAATGACCCGCCCACAAACTGCAGCATCATCTCTGACATCAAAAACTCAAAACACCTGTTTACATAACACCACACATATACCACAGTACAGGTTACATTCTGTCAGCCAAAGGAGCTCCAGCTCCTTTTGGATCATGAACTGTTTTATTTGGGAAATTTAGTTTTGGAGTGCATCAGTTTTGTAATAACTGTGACAATATATTATCTCTTTATCTTAATATTTTATGGTATGTTATGCATATACACTCACCGGCCACTTTATTAGGTACAGTTGCTTGTTAACACAAATAGCTATTCAGCCAATCACATGGCCGCAACTCAGTGCATTTAGGCATGTAGAGGTGGTCAAAACAACTTGCTGAAGTGCAGACCGAGCACCAGAATGGGGAAGAAAGGTGATTTAAGTAACTTTGAACGTGGCATGGTTGTTGGTGCCAGACGGGCTGGTCTGAGTATTTCAGAAACTGCTGATCTACTGGGATTTTCATGCACAACCATCTTTAGGGTTTACAGAGAACGGTCAGAAAAAGAGAAAATATCCAGTGAGCGGCAGTTGTGTGGACGAAAATGCCTTGTTGATGCAAGAGGTCAGAGGAGAATGGGCAGACTGGTACGAGATGATAGAAAGGCAACAGTAACTCAAATAAATAACACCTTGTTGAAAGTATGCCGCAAAGAATTAAGGCAGTTCTGAAGGCAAAAGGGGGTGTACTTAATAAAGTGGCCAGTGAGTGTAGAATAGAGTGGAATATAATATATAACTTTATTGTCCAGCCAAAGGAGAACAATCATATTTGGTCTCATTAAAAAAAATAAAAAATACACAGTGTAACCTAAACATCACTAAACACACACAATGAACAGGAAACATTCATCACTGAAATATACATTAATGCAAATAAATAGTTTGTTGGTAACTTTGAATCAGGAACAGAAGATCTCTTATAGGTCTGTTTATTTCATTATTTTAACGTCATAAACTATAAATAAAATAATAACAATTGTTTTTATTTTTATTATTGTTATAATTATATGAATGATATCATATATTATCACATATATCATATATCATATATTATCATTTCCATCCATCCATCCATCCATCCATCCATCCATCCATCCATCCATCATCTTCCGCTTCTCCGGGGTTCGGGTCGTGGGGGCAGCATCCTGAGCAATGAAGCCCAGACCTCCCTTTCCCCAGCCACTTCCACTAGCTCCCTGGGAGGGATTCCGAGGCGCTCCCAGGCCAGCTGGGCGATATAGTCACGTCAGCGTGTCCTGGGTCTTCCCCAGGGTCTCCTCCCCGGTGGACTTGCCTGTGACACCTCCCAAGGGAGGCGTCCAGGAGGCATCCTAACAAGATGCCCGAACCACCTCAACTGGCTCCTCTCGACGTGAAGAAGCAGCGGCTCTACTCCGAGTCCCTCCCGGATGACCGAACTTCTCACCCTATCTCTAAGGGAGAGTCCGGACACCCTGCGGAGGAAACTCATTTCGGCCGCTTGTATTCGCGATCTCGTTCTTTCGGTCATTACCCAAAGCTCATGACCATAGGTGAGGGTGGGAACGTAGATCGACCAGTAAATCGAGAGCCTTGCCTTATGGCTCAGCTCTTTCTTTGCCACAACAGACCGGTAAAGAGCCCGCATCACTGCTGACCCAGCACCAATCCGCCTGTCAATCTCCCGCTCCCTTGTACCATCACTCGTGAACAAGACCCCGAGATACTTAAACTCCTCTACTTGAGGCAAGAGCTCATCCCCGACCCAGAGAGGGCTCTCCACCCTTTCCCGCGTGAGAACCATGGCCTCGGATTTGGAGGTACTGATCCTCATCCCGGCCGCTTCACACTCGGCTGCAAACCGATCCAGTGAAAGCTGAAGTTCACGGCCTGATGTCCCCAATAGGACCACATCATCTGCAAACAGCAGAGATGTGACCCTGAGGTCACCAAACCGGACACCCTCCATCCCCTGACTGCGCCTAGAAATTCTATCCATAAAAATTATGAATAGAATCGGTGACAAAGGGCAGCCCTGACGGAGTCCAACTCTCACTGGGAAAAAGTCTGACTTACTGCCGGCCATGCGAACCAAACTCCTGCTTTGTTTGTACAGGGCCTGAATGGCTCGTAGCAAAGAGCCATGTACCCCGTACTCCTGAAGCACCTCCCACAGAATACCCCGGGGAACACAGTCGAATGCCTTCTCCAAATCCACAAAGCACATGTGGACTGGTTGGGCAAACTCCCATGAACCCTGGAGAGGGTAAAGAGTTGGTCCAGTGTTCCACGACCAGGGCGGAACCCGCACTGCTCCTCCTGAATCCGAGGTTCGACTATAAGCCGGACTCTCTTCTCCAGTACCCTTGCATAGACCTTACCAGGGAGGCTGAGGAGTGTGATTCCCCTGTAGTTGGAACACACCCTCCGGTCCCCCTTTTTAAAAAGAGGCACCACCACCCCAGTCTGCCAATCCAGTGGCACCACCCCCGATGTCCACGCAATGTTGAAAAGGCGTGTCAGCCAAGACCCAAGACCCACAACATCCAGAGCCTTGAGGAACTCGGGACGGATCTCATCCACCCCTGCAGCCCTGCCGCCAAGGAGCTTTTTAACTACCTTAGCGACTTCGGCCTCAGTAATGGACAAGCCTATTCCCGTGTCCCCAGACTCTGCCTCCTCACTGGAGAACGTGTTGGTGGGATTGAGAAGGTCCTCAAAGTATTCCTTCCACCGCCCAATGACGTCTTCAGTCGAAGTCAGCAGCACACCATCTCCACTATATACAGTGCTAGTGGCACACTGCTTTCCCCTTCTGAGTCGCCTGACGGTTTGCCAGAATCTTTTCGGAGCCGACTTAAAGTCACTTTCCAAGGCCTCACCGAACTCTTCCCACACCTGGGTTTTTGCCTTGGCAACGACTGAAGCCGCAGATCGCTTGGCCTGTCGATACCTGCCAGCTGCCTCTGGTGTCCTACAGGCCAACCATGTCCGGTAGGACTCCTTCTTCAGCTTGACGGCATCTCTCACCTGGGGTGTCCACCACCGGGTTCGAGGATTACCGCCCTGACAGGCACCAACTACCTTGCGACCACAGCTACAGTCAGCCGCTTCAACAATGGAGGAGCGGAACATGGCCCATTCTGAGTCAATGTCCCCCACCTCCCCCGATATCTGGTCGAAGTTCTGACGGAGGTGTGAGTTGAAGATCAATCTGACAGGTTCTTCTGCCAGACGTTCCCAGCAAACCCTCACTATACGTTTGGGTTTGCCTGGTCTGACTGGCATCTTCCCCCACCACCTGATCCAACTCACCACCAGGTGGTGATCAGTTGACAGCTCAGCTCCTCTCTTTACCCGAGTGTCCAGTACACATGGCCGCAAGTCCGCTGACACGACAACAAAGTCAATCATTGAACTGCAGCCTAGGGTGTCCTGGTGCCATGTGCACTTATGGACATCCTTGTGTTCAAACATGGTGTTCGTTATGGACAAACTGTGGTTTGCACAGAAGTCCAAAAACTGAACACCACTCGGGTTCAGATCAGAGAGGCCATTCCTCCCAATCACACCCCTCCAGGTCTTACTGTCATTGCCCACGTAAGCGTTGAAGTCCCCCAGTAGGACAATCGAGTCTCCAGGAGGAGCACTTTCAAGCACCCCTTCCAAGGACTCTATGAAGGCTGGGTATTCTGAACTGCTGTTCGGTGCATAAGCACAGACAACAGTCAGGACCCGTTCCCCATCCCGAAGGCGTAGGGAAGCTACCCTCTCGTCCACCGGGGAAAACCCCAACATACAGGCGCCGAGTCGAGGGGCTATGAGAAAGCCCACACCTGCCCGCCGCCTCTCACCATGGGCAACTCCAGAAAAGAAAAAAGTCCAGCCCCTCTCAAGGAGATTGGACCCAGAGCCCAAGCTGTGTGTTGAGGTGAGCCCGACTATATCTAGCCGGTATCTCTCAACCTCGCGCACCAACTCAGGCTCCTTCCCCGCCAGTGAGGTAACGTTCCAAGTTCCAAAAGCCAGTTTCAGCAACCGAAGATCAGAACGCCAAGGCCCACGCCTTCGGACACTGCCCGATCCACAATGCACCGCACCCCTACTACTGCCCCTCCCATCGGTGGTGGGTCGATGGGAGGGGGGACTCATGTAGCTCCTTCGGGCTGGGCCCGGCCGGGCACCATGAGTGAATGCCCGGCCACCAGACGCTCGCTGCGAGCCCCTCCCCCAGGCCTGGCTCCAGGGTGGGGCCCCGGTAACCCTGATCAGGGTACACAAGTCCTGCTTTGTTGTCCTCATAGGGGTGGTTATGGATCACACTTTGTCTGGCCTGTCACCTAGGACCAGTTTGCCATGGGAGACCCTACCAGGAGCTTTTGCTCCAGACAACATAGCTCCTAGGGTCCTTCAAGCACACAAACCTCTCCACCACGATAAGGTGGTGATCCATGGAGAGGTATATTATCATTTATGTGGTGGTATAAATAGTGATCATTATAATAATTCTGTTTTTGTTCTGTTGTTGTTATAATTGTTGTTATTATTGAAATATTATTATTATTATTAATATTGAATTTTTATTATAATTTGTAGGTGGTTCAGCTGCTCCTCAGCAGTAATATGTGTGCGGCTCTTCTGGAGCCCAAACCCGGAGATTCGACCGACCCCAATGGGACAAGTCCGCTACACCTGGCCGCAAAGAATGGACACATAGACATCATCAGGTGAGAGCGAGAGCAAGAGCGAGAGAGAGAGAAAGAGAGGTGTGAGAGAGAAAGAGAGAGAGCAAGAGAGAGCGACAGGGAGAGGGAGAGAGAAAGAGAGCAAGAGAGAGAGAGGGAGAGAGAGAAAGAGAAAAAGAGAGATAGAGAGAAAGAGAGCAAGAGCGAGAAAGAGAAAGAGAGAAAGAAAGAGAGGGAGAGAGAAAGAGAAAGAGAGGGAGAGAGAGGAGGGAGGGAGAGACAGAAAGAGAGCAAGAGCGAGAAAGAGAAAGAGAGATAAAGAAAGAGAGAGAGAGCGAGAGAGAAAAAGAGTAAGAGGGAGAGATAGAGAGAGAGGGGGAGAGATAGAGAGAGAAAGAGAGGGAGAGAGAGACAGAGAGAGAGACAGAAAGAGAGCAAGAGGGAGAGAGAGACAGAGAGAGAAAGAAAGAGGGAGAGAGAGACAGAGAGAGAGAAAGAAATAGAGGGAGAAGGAGAGAAAGAGAGAAAGAAATAGAGGGAGAGGGAGAGAAAGAGAGACAGAGGGAGAGATAGAGAGACAGAGAGAGAGAGAAAGAAATAGAGGGAGAGAAAGAGAGAAAGAAAGAGAGAGAGAGGGAGAGAAAGAGCAAGTGCAAGAGTGAGAGAAAGAGAGACAGAGGGAGAGAGAGAGAGAGAGAGAGATAAAGAAAGAGGGAGAGAAAGAGAATGAGGGAGAGATAGAGAGACAGAGATAGAGGGAGAGAGAGATAGAGAAAGAGAGACAGAGGGAGAGATAGATAGAAAGAGAGACAGAGAGAGAGTGAGAGAGAAAGAAAGAGGGAGAGAAAGAGAGAGAGGGAGAGATAGAGAGACAGAGAGAGAGAGGCAGAGAGAGAGAGGCAGAGAGAGAGAGATAAAGAAAGAGAGGGAGAGAGAGAGTGAGAGAGAAAGAAAGAGGGAGAGAAAGAGAGAGAGGCAGAGATAGAGAGACAGAGAGAGAGATAAAGAAAGAAAGAGAGAGGGAGAGGGAGAGAGAAAGAAAGGGAGAGGGAGGGAGAAAGAGAGAGAAAGAGAGCAAGAGGGAGGGAGAGAGAAAGAGAGCAAGAGGGAGAGAGAGAGACAGAGGGCGAGACAGAGGGAGAGATAGAGAGAAAGAGAGCAAGAAGGAGAGAGAGACTTTTGACTTTTAACAACACTTTATTGTAACCACGTCTCATTAAAGTGTGTAAAAGTGACTTCAGGCCAATTCAGCCCTCAAACCAGCAATAAAAGCAAACAGGTTGTTGAATAAATAAAAGAAATAAAGGGAGAGAGAGAGAGAGATAGATGGAGGGAGAAAGAGAGAGGCAGAGAGATAGAGGAAGGGAGAAAGAGGCAGAGAGAGACAGAGAGAGAGAAAGAGAGGGAGGGAGAAAGAGAGAGAGAGAGAGAGAGAGAGAAAGAGAGGGAGAGGGAGAGAGAGAAAGGGAGGGGGAGAGAGACAGACAGGGAGGGCGAGCAAGAGTAAGAGAGTGAGACAGAGACAGAAAGAGAGAGAAAGAAAGGGAGAGACGGAGAAGGTAGAAAGAGAGAGGGAGAGAGAGATAGAGGGAGGGAGCAAGAGGGGGAGAGAGAGAGACAGAGGGAGAGACAGAGGGAGGGAGAGAGACAGAAAGAGAGAGAAAGAAAGGGAGAGAGAGAGAGATAGATGGAGGGAGAGAGAGATAGAGGGAGAATGAGAGAAAGAAAGAAAGAGAGAGGGAGTGAGAGAGTAAGAGAGAGACAGAAAGGGAAAGAAAAAGAAAGGGAGAGAGAGAGATGGATGGAGAAAGAGAGGGAGAGAGAGATAGAGGGAGGGAGAAAAAGAGAGAGAGAGAGGGAGACCAAGAAAAAGAGAGAGAAACTGAGACAGAGAGGCAGAGAGAGAGAGATACGGGGAGAGATAGAGGGAGAAAGAGAGAGGGAGAGTGAAGGCTGAATGAGCAGTCACATTGCATGTAAGCATCTTCATAGCTGTGACATCACAGCCATGATGCAGTCAAATACAGGCTGTTCTTGCAGATTAGTTTCCATATTTGGACTGAGGAGCAAGCTGAAGCTTTAATTGTGTTCATGTTCTACATCAAACACTTCTGTCTAAAAAAGCGAGGAAGTCGTGAGGAATTCAGTTTTCTGTGATATGGGCTCTTTAATCGCAGTTAATCTGGGCTCGGGGCTGATCAGGCCCGGCGTGTTGATGGAGAGTATGGGAGTGAATTGCGATGTTATTTTTAGTAGTTGGTACAAGGCTCTGTGAGAGTGTACTGAGACAGGCGAGATATCCCAGCAGGCTTTGCACCTCTTTAGGACTGGGCAGCGGTGTTTTGTCTCTGGCAGCTTGCCAGCAAACCTGGAGCTCAGGTGTTCACACACAAACACAGAGATGCAGTATGAACTGAAAGTTTGGAGTCTGCACTGTCAGCACAGTTTCTCTGCCTGTTTAGTGAGAAACGAGTGAGAAACAATGAAGCTGGCTTGACAAACTTCTACTGTTCTTCTAACAAAGACCTTAAAATCTCAGTCTTATTACACACTAAGGCTTATTACTGAGTAACTACAGAGACTTCAGTGCAAACTGGCTGAGCTGTTTAGGTTATAGAAGTGTGTAATGAAACTTGGTGGGGTTAATGTTAGTAATGTTTTCATGGGTCAGAATTTACAAGATAGAACTACCAAAGCTTGTGCTTTTAGGGCCGATCGCACAAACAAGTTTTGTTCAAACATGACTTTGACTGGCAGAATGTTGAGGAGGTTCAGATCTGACTGCCACGAATGGTGTCACATCTCTCATGCTACCCCTCACAGAGCTTACATACAAGCTGTGTCCCAATTCAGGGGCTGCAGCCTTCAAAGGATGCGGTTTACGAAGGCATGTCCTCTAAAACCTGCGTAGGCTAATGAAGGATCCACCTGTTGGTCCTTTGTTGCTATGGAATAGGACACATTTCTCAACCGCATCAATAGTAAACAGTGGGGGGGGGTCTAGAGGGAGGCTGGGCGCTGATCATAATAGCTCTGAAATGAGTGTGAGGGTGCAGTCTGTGATTTACTGCTACTGGATTTACTGCCTGTCTGAGCACACAGAGAGGAAGCAGGAGGTGACCTCTAGATGCTCCTCTGTTCTCCTGCTGGGCAATCAGAGAGATTGTCAGAAACATTATATACCACGTAGGTTTGGCTGACAAACTGCAAATACTCGCTGGTCACTTTACTGGAAACACCTAGACTACATTACCCTTGCAGTCCACATTATTGGAAACACTTAAAATGCATTACATCCACTGGCCACTTTATCAGAAACAACTAGACTGTATTAGCCCAACTGGCCACTTTATTAGAAACACCTAGACTGCATTACATTCACTTGTCACTTTATTAGAAACACTTAGATTGCATTTCCCCCAACTTCTCACTTTATTAGAAACTTAAACTGCATTACATCCGCTGGTCACTTTACTGGAAAAACCTACACTGCGTTACACTCACTGGTCACTTTTTCAGAAACACCTAGACTGCATTTTGCCCAGCTGGCAACTTTATTAGAAACACTGAGACTGCGTTACACCCACTGGCCACTTTATTGAAAACACTTCCCTTATCTAAGTACTGGTTTCTAATAAAGTGGCCAGTGTTTGTAGCCATACGGAAGGGCTTTTCTAATACAGTGAAATGTAGCTGAGGGATGAGAAACGTAGGAGCTCTGATCCTGTATGAGTAGCGCTGCTTCAATTAACACCCTGGTCATGTGACCTGCTGTGAAACTTCCTCAGCAGCTCTGTGACAGAAAAGCCTCACACACACCTCATATCTGCCTCTCCACAGCTGTGTGTGTGTGTGTGTGTGTCTCTGTTTGTGTGTTTGTGTGTAACAGCTCAGAATAGAAAACAGTGGAACGGGTGTTAAAAAAAGCTCAAAATAGAGAACAATGTTCAAGAAGGATGAAGAAATTGCAGTGTTCAGTGGAGAAGCCTCACATTAAACATCCTGTCTGTGCAGGCATTCGTAATGTAGCTAAGAAGTGTTGAAAACATTTACCTCACCATTTTGAGGAATTCCACCGATTTTTAAACATATATGAATAATTCAGTGTGTGAGATGTAAACAGAAAGATTCAGATTGGTTTGGTGAGAAATGGTTCAGATGTCTTTACAGTGGTGGTTACAGGAACCAGGGGTTGCCATGACTACAGCACAAATATAGACATTTTATTTACTATTCAGAACCACCAGAGAACCTATATGAGCCTTCTGAGTTTATATGGAGTGTTGATGATAGAAAATAGTGGAAAATCTCAATTAATATGTTATCCTTGGGGACTGTTTTTCCTCCGTCTGCCATAAATGGAATTTAAGTTCTCAAAACAGCGTCTCAGACATCAGGCAGTGAATTCATCGCAAGCTCATGTAATAACTTTCTCTGCGGGAGCTTTTAGAGGTGGACGTCTGCTTCCTATCACCAACACTGTGAACACTGAACTTCCGAATGACATCTCAACCAGTTAATTATGCAGGAATTTTGATGGAATTCCCCCTTAGGGTGAGGGTTAAGGTCATCTGTGACTGTGTGGTGGGATGAACAGTGCTGGGAGCTGCAGGTCAGTGATCAGGGTCAGGAACAGTAAATATCAATACAGATAACTATTACGGCCGACAGCCGAGAATCTCCACTGACTTTAACCCTTTCATAGCCAACAGCTAACCTCAGTTTGATGAGGAGAAAATTCCCCAAACTGTGCACTGATTGGTCTGAAGTGATGACATTTTATACACTTATAAAATCTTAGAACATCTGCCAATATACATTAGAATTCTGTACAGAATGCCTGTACATTAGAATTTCTAAATAATTACTTATTTACTTACTAAGTTACTTAGTAATAACATACTGAGACAGAACTGTTCACAGTGGTGGTGATGGGAACCAGACATCCACCTCTAAAAGCCCCCTCACAGAAAGTTACTACATGAAATGTTTATGAATTCACTGCCTGATGTTTGCAACATCTGCAGCGTCTTAAAAAAAAGGTTCTTCAAGGGTTCTTTAGGACAGGGAATGGTTTAGGTTCATGGGTTCTATATAGGACCATTTAGTGCTAAAATGGTACTTCATATGGTGAAAGGATGGTTGGATTGATGGAGAATGTGTTGTATATGGTTTTATACAGTACCTTTTTGAAAATGGTTCTCTATAGCACAAAAAACAGCAGCAGAACTCTTTTTAATGCTATATAGAACCATATACAACACACTGTCCATCATTTCACCATGCAAAGAACCATTTCAGCATAAAATGGTTCTATATACAGCCTTAAAGATTGTATGTAATAATAAAAAATAGAAAATATGTCATATATATCTTATATATAGTAAAGCATGTCTTATATATACACCACTGCTGCTGGAATAAAACCCTGTATTTCCATTTTTGGCATTTTTCAGTTTTTGACATAATTTGAAAATTGCCCAAAATGACTTGGAAAGACGGCTGGTTCAATTGACTTACATGAAATGTAAAGAAGGTTTTTTTCTTCTCCTGTAAAGTTACCATTTGGAGATACGAGGTTCTTTTCTGAGAACAGCTATATATGTATGTGTGTACACTGTGTGCACAATTATTAGGCAAGTCTTATTTTTGAGGATTATTTTTTATTAATGACCAACTACAGTGCTCTCAGTTAATCCAAAATGTTAATAAACCTCAAACATGAATGTTTAAGAAAGTAAAAGTGAGGTTTTGGCTTTCTTAGGAGAATATCTATATGTGCACATTTATTGGGCAACTATTATTGCGCAGAATTATTACAAATATTATCAGTTTCTTGATCTGTTGACGATCAACTTTTTGTGCAGCAGCAACCACAGCCTCCCAGACCCTGTTCAGAGAGGTGTACTGTTTTCCTTCACTGTAAATCTCCCGTTTAAGAATTGCCCACAAGTTCTCTGTTCAAGGATTCAAGGATTCAAGGAGATTTTATTGTCATTCGCATCACATGGTACATGAGGTGGAACGAAATTAAGATCTCATGGTCCAGTTTACACCCAAGAGCTGTTATTAAAATAGATAAATAAATAGAAAGTACACAAGAGAGGGAGAGTAGGAAGTTAGCAGCAATATGAAGTCCAGAGTGCAAGTTTGCTATAGCAGCATGATATTGACTTAGAGCAGTGGATAAAGTGTCTAGATAAAGTGTCTCAGTGCGGTTTAAAGTGACAGTGCCTGTAACAGTACTTGTTCTTGTAAGTGTCAGTGCAGTGTGTTCAGTTGGAATTTAGGAGCCTTACAGCTTCTGGTATGAAGCTGTTTCTGAGTCTGGTTGTTTTGCACTTGATGCTCCGCAGCCTCCTGCCTGAGGGGAGCGGGACAAAAAGTGCATGTGCTGGGTGGGTGGGATCCTTCCTGATGCAGGTAGCCCTTTTCCTGCATCTGGAGGTGTAAATGTCTGTGGTGCTGGGGAGGCTGACTCCAGCAATCCTCTGTGCAGCCTTCACCACCCTCTGCAGTGCTTTCCTATCTGCAGCAGAGCAGCTTCCATGCCACACGTTGATGCTGGAGCACACGACGCTCTCCACCACACATCTGTAGAAGGAGGTGAGGACTGCCCTCCCGAGTCCAGCTCGTCTCAGCCTCCTGAGGAAGTAGAGCCGCTGATGTGCCTTCCTGACCAGAGTGGAAGTGTTGTTGCTCCAGGTGAGGTTGCTGCTCAGGTGCACACCCAAGTACCTGTAGCTGTCGACCACTTCCACCTCAGAACCTCCAATGTGCAGAGGGAGGTGGTCATGATGGCCCCTTCTGAAGTCCACAATCATCTCCTTCGTCTTCTTTACGTTGATGCAGAGGTTGTTTTCTCTGCACCAACCCTCCAGGTGTTCCACCTCCTGCCTGTAGTTGGACTCATCTCTGTTTGTGATGCATCCAACCACTGCTGTGTCGTCCGCAAACTTCACAATATGACAGCCTGGATGGATAGGTGAGCAGTCATATGTAAGCAGTGTAAACAGGAGGGGGCTCAACACACAGCCCTGAGGGGAGCCAGTGCTGAGGGTTATGGTGGGGGAGGAGATGTTGTGGATCCTCACAGACTGCGGCCTGTTGGTCAGGAAGTCTAGGACCCAGTTGCACATGGAAGAGCTCAGTCCAAGTGAGGAGAGTTTTGTTATCAGGGTCTGAGGAATCATGGTGTTGAAAGCAGATGTGAAGTCCACAAAGAGCATACGAACATAGGAATCCTTCTGCTCCAGGTGGGTGAGGGCAGTGTGGACCACAGAGGAGATGGCATCCTCTGTGGATCGATTCCTCCTGTACGCATACTGGTGTGGATCCACAGTGACGTTGATGGTGGCTTTGATGTGGGTCTGAACCAGTCTTTCAAAGCACTTTGTTACTATCGGCGTGAGGGCTACTGGCCGGTAGTCATTCAGACCTGTCACTGCAGAGCTCTTGGGGACCGGGATGATGGTGGCAGTCTTCATGCAAGTGGGGACTGCTGCCTGGATGAGGGAGGCGTTAAAGATGTCCGCCAGGACGTCCGAGAGCTGGTCGGCGCAGTCTCTTAGCACCCTTCCGGGGATGTTGTCCGGGCCAGCAGCTTTCCGGGGGTTGATCCTCCTCAGCGTCCTCCTTACTTCTGCTGGTGTCACGCTGAGGGGCTCCTCTCCTGGTGAGTGTGTTGGGTTCAGGTCAGGTGAGGAAGGGGGCCACGTCATAGGTTTTTCATCTTTAATGCCTTTACTGGCGAGCCATGCAGAGGAGTACTTGGATGCATGTGATGGAGCATTGTCCTGCGTAAAAATCATTGTCTTTTTGAAAGATGCAGATTCTTCCTGTACCACTGCTTAAAGAAAGTGTCTTCTAAAAACTGGCAGTAGGCTTGGGAGTTGATTTTGAGCCCATCTTCAACCCGAAAAGGTCCAACCAGCTCATCTTTAATAATACCAGCCCATACCAGTACCCCACCTCCACCATGCTGGTGTCTGACTCGAAGTGGAGCTCTGTGCCCGTTACTGATCCAGCCACGGGCCCATCCATCTGGTCCGTCAAGACTCTCATTTCATCAGTCCATAAAACCTTTGAAAAATCTGTCTTCAGATTCTTCTTGGACCAGTCTAGACACTTCAGCTTATGTGACTTGTTCAGTGGTGCTCGGGTTTCAGCCTTCCTTACCTTGGCCATCTCTCTGAGCGCTGAACATCTTGTGCTTCTTGATACTCCAGCTAGGTTGCAGTTCTGGAATATGACAGAACTGGAAGATAATGGGTTCCTGGTAGCTTCACACTTGATTCTTCTCAAATCCTTGGCAGTTATTTTGCGTCTTTTTTTCTCAGCACGTTTCTTGCGACCCTGTTGACTATTTGCAACAAAACGTTTGATGGTTCTGTGAACACACCCCAATATCTTAGCAATTTCAAGAGTTCTGCATCCCTCTGAGAGACTTTTGGTAATTTTTAACTTTTCAGAGTCGGTTCAATCTCTTTTTGGCCCATTTTGCCTAAAGAAAAAAGCTGCCTAATAATTATGCACACAACGTTATATGTTAACACAAATAGCTAATCAGCCAATCACATGGCCACACTTCAGTGCATTTAAGCATGTAGAGGTGGGCAAGACAACTTGCTGAAGTGCAAACCGAGCACCAGAATGGGGAAGAAAGGTGATTTAAGTGACTTTGAACGTGGCATGGTTGTTGGTGCCAGACAAGCTGGTCTGAGTATTTCAGAAACTGCTGATCTACTGGGATTTTCACGCACAACCATCTCTAGGGGTTACAAAGAATGGTCAGAAAAAAAGAAAATATCCAGTGAGTGGCAGTTGTGTGGATGAAAATGCCTTGTTGATATGAGAGGTCAGAGGAGAATGGGCAGTCTGGTTACAGATGATAAAAAGGCAACAGCAACCCAAATAACCAACCAAAATATCTGAGGAATGTTTTCAACACCTTGTTGAAAGTATGCCACAAAGAATTAAGGCAGTTCTGAAGTCAAAAGGGGGTCCAACCTTTTACTAGTACCTAATAAAAGTGGCCAGTGAGTGTGTGTATATATATATATATATATATATATATATATATATATGCTCAAAAAAATAAAGGGAACACTCAAATAACACATCCTAGATCTGAATGAATGAAATATTCTCATTGAATACTTTGTTCTGTACAAAGTTGAATGTGGTGACAACAAAATCACACAAAATCATCAATGGAAATCAAATTTATTAACGAATGGAGGCCTGGATTTGGAGTCACACACAAAATTAAAGTGGAAAAACACTACAGGCTGATCCAACTTTGATGTAATGTCCTTAAAACAAGTCAAAATGAGGCTCAGTATTGTGTGTGGCCTCCACGTGCCTGTATGACCTCCCTACAACACCTGGGCATGCGCCTGATGAGGTGGTGGATGGTCTCCTGAGGGATCTCCTCCCAGACCCAGCACCCAGCAGCAGGACCGCTACCTCCGCCTTTGTGCAAGGAGGAACAGGAGGAGCTCTGCCAGAGCCCTGCAAAATGACGTCCAGCAGGCCACAAATGTGCATGTGTCTGCACAAACAGTTAGAAACCGACTACATGAGGATGGTATGAGGGCCCGACGTCCACAGATGGGGGTTATGCACACAGCCCAACACCGTGCAGGACGCTTAGCATTTGCCAGAGAACACCAGGATTGGCAAATTTGCCACTGGCGCCCTGTGCTCTTCAAAGATGAAAGCAGGTTCACACTGAGCACATGTGACAGACGTGACAGAGTCTGGAGATGCCGTGGAGAGCGATCTGCTGGCTGCAACATCCTTCAGCATGACTGGTTTGGCAGTGGGTCAGTAATGGTGTGGGGTGGCATTTCTTTGGAGGGCCGCACAGCCCTCCATGTGCTCGCCAGAGGTAGCCTGACTGCCATTAGGTACCGAGATGAGATCCTCAGACCCCTTGTGAGACCATATGCTGGTGCGGTTGGCCCTTGGTTCCTCCTAATGCAGGACAATGCTAGACCTCATGTGGCTGGAGTGTGTCAGCAGATGAAGGCATTGAAGCTATGGACTGGCCCGCCCGTTCCCAAGACCTGAATCCGATTGAGCACATCTGGGACATCATGTCTCGCTCCATCCACCAACGCCACGTTGCACCACAGACTGTCCAGGAGTTGGCGGATGCTTTAGTCCAGGTCTGGGAGGAGATCCCTCAGGGGACCATCCGCCACCTCATCAGGAGCATGCCCAGGCATTGTAGGGAGGTCATACAGGCACGTGGAGGCCACACACAATACTGAGCCTCATTTTGACTTGTTTTAAGGACATTACATCAAAGTTGGATCAGCCTGTCGTGTGTTTTTCCACTTTAATTTTGTGTGTGACTCCAAATCCAGGAATCCATTGGTTAATAAATTTGATTTCCATTGATGATTTTTGTGTGATTTTGTTGTCAGTACATTCAACTTTGTACAGAACAAAGTATTCAATGAGAATATTTCATTCATTCAGATCTAGGATGTGTTATTTGAGTGTTCCCTTTATTTTGTTGAGCAGTGTATATATGTAATATATGCATATAGAGATGATTGATTATAGTATATATGTCACATTAATGATATATATAAGTACTTAAATATAAATGATACACAATGGACATAAAGATATATAGTTATTTATGTATATGTAATAGTAATATATCCCATGAAGACAAAAATGTTCATAACTTTCAATGTAAATTAATGTGATTTTGCAGCATTCCTCTTTGGTTGATTTATCATGAAATTTTTACAAAATATAAAACAGCTTTATTAGTTTCAGTTAGTTAAAAGAACTTTAGAAGGTCAGGAGTATTTTGTTGCTCCTGTAGGTTAAAACTGTAATTCAGTCTTGGACTTTCTGTCCTGAAAATGTAGAAAAACAAACCGCACCTGTGCCCACATAGCGGCCAGCTCTAATTAGAGTTAAAAATGGGCCGTGTGAATCCACAGGTTACAGCAGCGGAGAAAAGGCTGGTAATTATATCATTAATCCAATAGCACCAGCGGCAGTCACACTGAGACTCACTCAGATGGATTGATTTATAGAGGAAATATGAAACCGAGCACTGACCCTGATCAGGACCGCTTTATCGGAGCATTGAGGTCATTAAAGTTCAGCTCCAGCTCTGATTAGCTCAGATGGATGTGCTCATTAGCAACCAAAAAGAATTTTAGTAAGAAAAAGAGAGCAAGAGGAAAAGGCTCAATGGCCTAAACTAGTGGTGTTCTGACTGTGGGTCGCGACCAACTGGATGGTCACAGTGTGGGGCAAAATGCTTAAAGTGGACTCGTCCTAAAGGTCCGATCCCAGACCCTGAAAAACAGCCCAGCTCATTATCCTTCCTCCACCAAACTTTACTGTCGGCACTGTGCATTTCTATAGGTAACGTTCTCCTGACATCCACCAAACCCAGATTCATCATCAGACTCATAGAGAAGCTTATTCATCATTCCAGAGAACATGGTTCTACTGATCCAAGCCCATTATACCACTCGCAACTACCACTCAGCCCTCTATTTTGCACATTCACATCTAGGGGGTAGTGTGTCCTGATTCTTGTTGAGATAGAGGGAGAAATGTTAAGACTATATGACCCTCCAAATGGAGGTTTTTCAGAGACTCCTGTTATGAGTTATAGTGTTATGAGGGAAAAAAAACGGCAAGATGGCTGAACAAGAGACCAAAGAAACCCACAAATGTGAGAATTTTCTCCAATAAAAATACGATATCCATCATATTTTCTTAGTTTAATGTCGTTTCAATGTATTATGGTCATATCTTTGTAACACACTTAAAAAATCACTAGTAGCAGGCTAATGGCTCAGTAGCTAGCTAGCTAACTTTCCAGTTCCACCTTAAATAGTCCAGCAGTTTTGACACCTGAAACACCAGAATGTAAGTCCTGCACCATTTAAGGTGGAATGGGAACATTCAAATGAGAAGCTGGAGAATATCTGACTTCAGCTTCATATCACTGAAGAATTAGGGGTGGGTGATAATAAATAATTGGCCCCCTCTTTGAAGGCCTATGATTCCCTAAATGTAACTAAAGCCCAGCAGTGAGCAGCTGAACTTTACCCTCCTCTGCTATCACTGCAGACTGGCAGGGTTGCCTACAGAGCAGTGCTAGTAGCTGTTAATGAAGTAATGCTCTTTTTATTTGAGGGTCCCATTTCATAGAGAAGGTTTCAACTACTGCCCTGTAACTCCGTTCCAAGGGGTTAGGGTGGCACTCGAAAACAAGGGGTAAGGGCAAAAATAAGAAGTGGGATTGGGCCCCAGTGGTGGCACTTTACTCCACTCCAGCCAACGCTTGGCACTGCACATAGCAATTTTAGGCTTGTTTACAGCTGCTCAGCCATGGAGACCCATTTCATGAAGCTCCTGATGCTCAGTTCTTGTGCTGATGCTGCTTCTAGAGGCGGTTTGGAGCTCTGTAGTGAGTAATACAACAAAGAATAGTTGATATTGATATACATGATTTTGTACACGCTTCAGCACTTGTGTTTGAACTATTGTTGCACCTAATAATAATTTCATTTATATAGCGAATGTATGTATTTTATATTTAATTTATATATTTTTATAGTTCTTTATATAGTGAACAAAATCAGTTTACACAAAAAAATAAAAATTTGAATTTTAGAGCAAACGAAAGCACTGGGAAAACAGGTAGGTTTTGAGTTGTGTCTTAAAAGGGTGAGACAGAGATCATGTAGACTCTGAGGAAGTGAGTTCCAAAGTTTTGACACTGTTAAAAATGCTTTACCACCCACTGAGGACAATCTGAAGCAGGGCGCTTTAAGCACAAGCTTCCATTTCACTATAATAGTACTTACAGTTGTCTAGGACAGCTCTGACAGTGACTTGGGGCAGAGGTGGCATCCTATGACAGTGCCAGGTTTAAAGTCTCTGAGCTCTTCAGTGTGACTAATTCTACTGCCAGCGTTTGTCTACAGAGACTTTATGACTGTGTGCTTGATTTTATACACCTGTCAGTAATGGGTATGGCTGAAACACCTGAACTCTGTAATTAAGAAGGTTGTCCACATAGCTTTGGGCACATTGTGTATGTTGAAATTTGTTAATGTTTTTGTACTGAAGGGAAGAGTTGAATACATTCCAAACATAAAATAAAAAAGTGCTGTAATATTTTATAGCTTTTCTGTTCTACAGTCTCACAGTACACTGGAGATTTAGTGCTTCATTCTTTTTCTACTGCATTTGCTAATTGAAAGAAAAGTATTTTGAGTTAGACTAGATTGAAAGCATAAGGGTTTGAGGACTTTTAGATGAGTGGGTGGGTCTTTGGAGAGATGCTACCTCTATGTGTGGGCCCTGCTGTGAACATATTTGGGACCCTCTGCTGTATATCACTGTATCAGTAATATGATTATATAACACTAGCACATGATTCCAGCAGCTAATCCTGTAGAGAGTCAATGAGGCTGATGCAGTCTGGAGTTTCTCTCTCTGCATCAGTGATGTGTCCCACCTGTGCAGCTCTAATTCAATTCATTGTATTCTTAGGGGATTCTGGAATAGACAGTTGCATGAAGAATGGATTCTGGAGGGGATGGGTGGAGCTTTAAACCCCTTTAATTAAGTTATTAGTCTTAAAACAAATTGTTCAGTCACTACTAGATTGTTTGTAGACTAATATTTCTTACTACAGAACATAGGCTGTTTAGTGAGTGCTTATGGACTAATGTCTCCTATTCTAACATATACACACGTTTACTAAGGTTGTTTATGGACTATTATCTCATATTCTAGCATATAGGAGCATTTACTGAGGTAATTCATGCACTAATATCTCCTTTTTGAGCCTATAGGAAGCCTATAGGAGTGTTTAATGAGGTTGTTTATGGACTAATATCTCCTATGCTAGTGTATTAGAGCATTTATTAAGGTTGTTTATGGAGTAATATCTCCTATTCTTACGTATAAGAGCTTTTGTTGAGGTTGTTCATGGACTAATATCTCCTATTCTAGTGTATAAGAATGTTTATTGAGGTCATTTATGAAGGTTGTTTATGGATTAATGTTCCCTAATAATCTCTCTCTGTAGGCTGCTGATTCAGGCAGGCATCGATATCAACAGGCAGACGAAAGCTGGCACTGCCCTCCATGAGGCGGCACTGTGTGGCAAAACAGACGTGGTGCGCCTCCTGCTGGACGTAAGTATATCTGCACCTAAAATAAAAACAGACAAGGGCAGATGGCTGAATCTGACAATCCTGAGAAATGCAACTTTTATTAGAAAAGGCATTCTTTAGCCTTGTTTCTGTGTTGATTTAAAGTGCTTAGACAGGCCAGAACAGTCCATAGTATTTCAGACGGAGACAGCTGCACTGCCTTCATCTGTCTCACCCACTTCAGAGTGATCAGATCAGACTGGAAGGAGGCAAGTGAGCGAGGAGGGAGTCTGCAGAGGATAGAACAAAACCAAAGACACAGTCTCTCAGAGGAGGCATTTCAGCCTGCGCTGATCAGCAGCTTTACTGCTTCAGTCAAAACATTGCCTCTTCTTTACCTGTGACATAATAAGTATGTTTCAATATGATTTAAAGAGCCCGTATAATGGGGAAAAATATTTTCCTTAGTTTTTATTCTAGTGTATAGAAGCATTTATTGAGCTTTTTATGGACAAATATCTCCTATTCTAGAGTATATGAGTGATTAATTGGGGTTGGTTAATGGACAAATATTTCCTATTTTAGTGTATAGAAGCGTTTATTGAGGTTGTTTATAGACTAATATTTCCTATTCTAGTGTATAGGAGCATTTATGGAGGTTGTTTATAGACTAATTTCTCTGATTCAAATGTATAGGAGTGTTTAATTGAAGTTGTTTATGGACTAATATCTCCTGTTCTAGCTTATAGGAGTTTTAATTGAAGTCATTTATGGACTAATGTATAGGATTCAAGTTGGTTATAGACTGATATCCATTACAGACTAATATCCTGTGTTATGTTCAGTCGGTTATGGACTAATATCTCAGTCAGTTTGGTCGTTTATGGACTGATATATCCTATTCTAGCATATAGGAGCCTTTACTGAGGTTGGTTATGGGCTAATATCTCCTATTCTAGTGTATACAAGTCGTATATTGAGGTTGTTTATGGACTAATATATCCTGTTCTAGCATATAGGAGTGGTTAATTGAAGTTGGTTATAGACTAATATCCATTACAGACTAATATCCTGTGTTATGTTCAGCCGTTTATGGACTAATATCTCAGTCAGTTTGGTCGCTTATGGACTAATATATCCTATTCTAGCATATAGGAGCCTTTATTGAGGTTGTTTGTGGACTAATATCTCCTGTTCTAGCCTATACGCATATTTATTGAAGTCATTTATGGGATATTATGTCCTATTCTAGCATATAAGAGTGTTTAATTGAAGTTGGTTATAGACTAATATCCATTACAGACTAATATCCTGTGTTATGTTCAGTCAGTTCAGTCTTTTATGGACTAACATCTAAGTTAGTTTGGTTGTTTATGGACTAATATCTCCTATTCTAGCATATAGGAGCCTTTATTGAGGTTAGTTATGGGCTAATATCTCCTATTCTAGTGTATGCGAGTGTTAATTGAGGTTGTTTATGGAGTAATATCTCATGTTCTAGTGTATAGGAGCTTTTATGGAGGTTGTCTAATGTATAAAAGTGTTTATGGAGTCAGAACACAGATTGTTTTTTTTTTACCAAGTTTGCCTTTTGGCACAGTAAGTTGTGTAGTATTGTATATAGTATATAGTACTTGTATAGTATTATTTTGTTGATGAGATTCCAGACATAAAAAACTTAAAATAGTAATAAAACAGTAAAATAGTATTGCAACTTGGAGTACTTTGCTTACTTTACTCACTTACGTAGATTTATGTGAAAGTGCTTGTGTACTCACCCATCCCTTTGTAAAAATCACAGGACATAAGTGGAGCACAGGGGAAGAGTAAATACAAGAAAGCTGTAGGATATGAGCCCTTTAATGATCTGACTGTGTACCTGTTATGGGGCCATCGTAGGAAACATCTTGCCTTTTTCACCTTTGATCTTTTGGTCTTCTGCAGAGCGGCATTAATGCGACAGTAAGGAACACGTACAGCCAGACTGCACTGGACATCGTCTACCAGTTCACAGCCACACAGGCCAGCAAGGAGATCAAACAGATGCTGAGAGGTACAAAGAGAAAAGAGTGTCTGTCTCTACTGCTCTGTCTCTTACTGAGTCAATATATATTACACATATAAGGAACTCACACATACATAATACATACAGGAATTAATATTATCACATTAATGTACCTAAACATATAATACATAAAGGAAATAATATTATGACATATACGTGCCTAAACATATAAAACATACAGGAATTAATATCATATATAGGTAATTACACATGTATAATACATGAAGGAAATAATGTCATCACATATAGATAATTAAATATATATAATACATACAAAAATATTATTA
The DNA here is from genome assembly GCF_015220715.1 of Pygocentrus nattereri. Classification (NCBI taxonomy): domain Eukaryota; kingdom Metazoa; phylum Chordata; class Actinopteri; order Characiformes; family Serrasalmidae; genus Pygocentrus; species Pygocentrus nattereri. The sequence goes on from NC_051224.1 coordinate 26,100,473, forward strand.
CATATAGGTACATGTATATAATACTTACAAGAAATAAAATTATTACATATAATAATATTACATATTATTACAACTTAAATATGTCCAATATGTATGGGAATAATATTATTACATATGGGAAATATTATCATTATATATGCATACTTACACATTTATAATATAGTTGGAACATCATTATTAAATGTATTTACATATATAAAACATAAAGAAAACATTATTACATATAGCTAACACCTATTATATGACCCATGTCCTTAAAAGATATGAAAACAAACCTCTGTGTGTGGTGTGGGCAGAAGCTCTGATTTACAAGGCTGTATTTGTGTGTTTGTTTGTGTGCAGATGCGTCGGCCGCCCTGCAGGTCAGGGCTCTGAAGGATTATTGCAACAACTACGACCTGACCAGCCTCAACATCAAAGCAGGAGACGTCATCACAGTAAGACTCTGTTCAATTCACTTTCTGCAGCAGTCAGTCTCCCGGAGCAGGACTGTGGAGGCAGTAATGCAGCACTGAGCATCACAGAGAAATGTTTACCATTTACATTACCCATCTGGCTGCAGTGACAGTAAAGTGTTTACATGCAAACTTCGATTGAATACATTCAGCACTGAGGGGTTTATATCTCACGCTACTCAACACCTTGATGGAAAATCTCTGTTTACATGCTCACTACAAGTATTCGGATCCAACCACTTAGTGTAGACATTACCATGACAATCAGCATCACGTGAGTCCAGTCAGACTGAGATGAGCAGCGCTTGTGTTTTGTGCTTGAGAAGGCCGAGAAGAAGGCTCTGTTTTCTGAGACACATAAGCTGCACGTTCGTCCCACTGCTGTCTTTTAAAGATCATAGCATAAACTTCTTCTCCTCTGCAGACCAAGTTCTGCTTTGACATGTTGAACAGTGTAAACTTTCACCATGACGCAACGCACCTGCAGAACAGACTTAAACTTTCCGATAGGGAATGTAATCAGATACAGGCGTTTACACAGATATAACTCTTCTATTTAACAGATTACTTACAGGATTACCCACCTCGGTTGAATAGAAACTGTATTCTGAATGGTCTCAATCAGACTAGACTATTCCAAATGAGCTATTAGTCGGATTATTAACAGATTATTAGGCTGCATTTAAATGTGGCTAGTAATAGTTTGGCCCTTCCTCTCACCCCAAAATGAAGTCATTCAGCTGAGACATGTTTGGTGTATATTAACTAAGAGGCCAGTGTAGCTTAAAAGAGAATTGGCCCTGGTCAGTATCTCTAATAGTCTCGATTATGTGGTTTCTGATGCTGCTTGACTCACATATATACATTATAATTAGGAAAGCTGTATAACACAGATTATTATTAATTAATGAATTACTTAATTAATTCATATGCACGGTGTCTCATATTTGAAAGGCAGTCAAGTCTCACTGATAAAATACACTATATTTCCAAAAGTATTCAGTCACCCATCCAAATCATTGCATTCAGGTGTTCCAATCACTTCCATGACCACAGGTATAAAAAAAACCAAGCACCTAGGCCTGCAGACTGCTTCTACAAACATTCTACAAACACAACTCTCAGGAGCTCAGTGAACGGTACTTGTCTGACTGCATTGTGCCAAGTGTAAAGTTTGGTGGAGAGGGGATTATGGTATGGGGTTGTTTTTCAGGAATTGGGCTCAGCCCCTTAGTTCCAGGGAAAGGAACTCTTAATGCTTCAGCAGACCAAGAGGTTTTGGACAATTTCATGCTCCCAACTTTGTGGGAACAGTTTGGGGAGTTTGGCCACTTCCTGTTCCAATGTGACAGCACACCAGTGCACAAAGCAAGGTCCATAAAGACAGGGATGAGCGAGTTTGGTCTGGAAAAACTTGACTGGCCTGCACAGAGTCCTGACCTCAACCCAATAGAACACCATTGGGATGAATTAGAGTGGAAACTGCGAGCCAGGATTAAGAATGGGATCTCACTCAAGTTCATATGTGTGTGAAGGCAGACGACCAAATATTTTTGCAATATAGTGTAGCTACTGATAGTAATTTAATGACTGTGAGCTGATAATTACAGTTATTTAATAGTTTAGTAATTGTAAAAGAGCTTTAAATTATAAATAATCCAGCAGTTTATGTTCTAATTCATAACACTGTTAAAGCTGTTACTGAATAACAGCGTTTAATGAGATGAGTGAGTCCAAAGCTTTAAATAATGATGTTTCTCTGCTGATGTTATCTGTGCTAATGTACTTTAGTCCATGTTTATAGAGAAGACACAGTGTGAGTCCCACAGTGTCAGAAACCACAGGACTCACAAACTATCACTTTAAACTGACCGACTGATTGTGTGGAACACAGTGGTAGATCTCAAACATGGTGGACAACCTGCTGAAAAACCATAGAAAACATTAAGTGCTTCAGTTGGTTCCTGAAGGTTCTGTAATGTGTTTTGGCTTTTTAAGGGGTTGATTTCACAGTCTAAAGGATGCTTTTGATGGTTTCCTAATGGAATCTAATCTTGTGTTCTACACAAAACTAGTGACCTCTATTAGAAACTATTAAGCCAATTAAGCCAGTGAACAAATTAAGTTTTTATCATACACACTTAAAAATGATGGCTCTTCAAGAGTTCTTTAGTAAAGAAAGTGGTTCTATATAGAACCATGAACACATAATGAACCCTTAGTATGATTAAAGTGTTCTTTGCATTGTGAAAATGTTCTTCAGATTGATGGAGAATGTGCTGTAGATGGTTCTATACATAATCTTTTAAAAAGGGTTCTATATAATACCAAAAAGGGTTCTTCTGTTGTTACAATCTTGACATCTTAATAATAGAAGAAACCTTTCTGGTGCTATATAGAACCCTATTCAAAAAGGTTCTGCTTAGAATCATCTACAGCACATTCTTCACCAATCTCAAGACCTTTTCATCATGCTTTTGAGTGTTCAAGGTTCTATATGGAACCACCCATTTTTAAGAGTGTTGTTATAAGCTTGACATCGTAACAATAGAAGAACACCTTTTGGTGCCATATAGAACCATTTTCAAAGAGGTTCTGTATAGACACATTATATGCACATTCAGCCTGTTTGCGAAGATCTGAGATCATAAACAGACAGACATTCAAGAGCTTTAAGGTCATTTAGAGCTTTAAAAACCAGCAGCAGAGTTTTAAACTCTCTCTAACAGACCCAGGTGATCAGGACTAAAACTGCTTTCCTCTCATATTAAATGGAACAATAGCAGTTCTTCCTCTGAGGACGCTCTCTGTAGTTAAACGCAGTGGAAAGTCAGATTTCGGACATAATTAAACTTGGAACATTGTGATGTCTCAAGTAATCACAGCAGTTTGTTTGGTGTCCTCTGATGGATGATCTACAGGGGGCGCTGATGCGCGTGTTTTCCTCCAGACGCTGCTGGTAATTTGTTCATAATTAAAGGAGCTCTTTACGTTCAGAAAAGCTTATCCTGTGTGTCCTGAGTGACTTTCACACTTCTAATCCGTGAATATTAATTAATGATGCTCCGGAGAGCCCGGCTCAGATCTGTTACAGCCTTAATCAGCTAATAATCAGGAAAGTGCAGAAAGAGGGAGGTTAACGCTGCTACTGCTGTTGTTATAATTAACATCTTAGGGTAATAACCAGCTCCATTTACATATTTTGTGCACATAAGTACAGTTTTGATGGATTTGTAGTTTTTCTGCTCAGGTGTATTTGTGGGGAAAGCTATCTGTGGTTGAGTCCTGTGTTCATAATACTTTATAAATGTGTTTATAATGTGTTACAAGGCATACAAAGTACCATAAACCTCTCACTTTGTAAATTTAGGACTTTATGTTAGACCAAAAAGATCCCAAAATAGAAGAATAGAGCCATACAAACTTCAGTTCCTTTTCGCCTCATTTGAATTTCCTGTTCCACCTTAAATGGTGCAGCTGTAACAGATTTCTAAGAGGCTCTAAAAGGTTCCCTTGCAGTTCTGTGTCTGCTCGAGAGTCCTCCACCTGCAGCTGCATGAACCTCTTAACTATAGTTATTAATATGTCTAATAGGGATATAGGGATGCATTAAATATTTTGGTTGACAATGATCAAAGGTAATGAAAATGATCAAGGGTGCCACTGGAAAGAGATAAAGGCTGTAAACCTACTGAAAAACATCAATAAGCCTCAAAATCTAAGATTTTACAGATCAGTTTACAGAAGTGAAAATTACACAAATTTCTTTGCTTCACTCTTCTACATCAGTCAGTGCAGCAGGGTGACCAAGAAGGTCTCCACTGAGGGTTTGGTTCCACTTGAAAACACGTCATCCTGCTAGCCTTGGGCCAAATACTGATATTATCGAATACCATGATAATTTAATCAATCCAACTCAGTGCAATGAGAGTGACCCTCATTTACAGTGTATCTGAGCATTATATAAAAAAAGAGGAAATGTAAATTTAAAGTAAAATATAGCAAAGTAAATAAAAAAAATAAAACTGAAAATTATTTGTAAAACAGTACATAAGACAAATTAAAAATTAAGAAACTTTTAAGGAGAAATAAGGTCTTAAGGAGAAATAAGATTAACAAATCAAAACAATTCAATAAAATTATTAAGCAATTAGTAATAAATGTAAAGAAATAAAGCTACTGAGTAGGAGAAGAAAAAATATATAAAATATATAATAGTAATGATAAAAGTTTCTCAAATACATGACAAATAAAAAAAATCGAGAAAACAACTAAAGTAAAAGAAAATTAGAAAGACCATATACACAAAGCAGCAGAAACTCAGATTTTATGTGATGAAGGTCAAGTTGTGGTCGACTAATCACCAATGACGTCTTGAATATACATGGAACTACAGGAGAAGTGAATGCGACAGGCGACTTTAAAAATCCAGCTTTAAAAATCTGTGATGAAGCCAAACTCCACAGGTCAGTCAACTGTGACACATTGCTGACCTTTAGGGAGTTGGATATTAGGACCCCAGAATCTTGAAAATTTGTATCCTACTTAGACGCACCATAGGAGGCCTGACTGAGACTCTAAAGACTCTAAAGCCAGAGATGTTTAGAGCACTGTAACTAAGCGAAAATGAGAGTAACTGACTTCAAACTATACAGGATTACAGGGCGTTATGTTTCCTCTCCAACCACATAGGACTTTATTATGTAGTCTGAGAAAACTACTTTATATGTGATCTTTGAAGCTCGGTAGATCAGTGGAGAAATGTTAGAATGAAACTCATCAGGTCAGTAGAGTGTAATGTGCTCTTTCCAAGTAGATAGCATTGTTAGCCTTCAGCAAACCAGAGATATAGACCCTGAAATCTTTAGGCTCCTCACCTGTTGTACCTCTGAGGCGTCCATGTTAGTGTCATAGTCATGTGATCAGTGACTAGATGGCATAAAGATTAAAGCTTCATTACTGAGCAGTCCATAAGTCTGTGCAATCCCTAATATATACAAATTGTAATACTTGAATTTTTATTTCTTTCAGGCTTATCTGCTGATTGACACAACTGACATCAGTATTAAAACCGTTTTTCTCATTAATTCATAGTTTATTTACTAAAGCATAAATGTTTTTTATATTATATTCTATTATATTATATTTTATTCAAGAATAAAATATGTTCATGTTAACTTATATAAAGAGTTAGGAACCTTTTTGCGCCTGTAAAGTTATTTTATTTTTTTGGATGAGCGTCTAAGTGCATCACCGTCCTCTATGTGTTATTCCTGTCGGATATTGAGAGCTTTCCACCTGTCCAGTTTGGATGACTTGTGTTTTTTCTCCAGGTTTTGGAGCAGCACTCGGACGGCAGATGGAAAGGCTGTATTCATGACAACCGCACAGGAAATGACCGAGTGGGCTACTTCCCTTCCAGCATAGTGGAGGTGATCTGCAAAAGGCCAGGTGCTCCAGGTAAGAGAGGGAGTAGAACGGTCAGCAGCAGTCAGCAGTACAGAGCAACAGTGCTTTGTTTTCTGGAGTTTCCTTCCTGTACAGAATCCTGTACATCCTCACAGAATCAGTCAAAAGTTTGGACCCACCTAAGTAAATGGACATTTCTGGTAATATTAAAGATATTCTGATTGAAAGGTTTGTGATTAAATGATTACAGCTTGTTTCTTCGACATATGCAGGTAGTAGACATTCAGTAAATCAGTCTCAATAAAATTCAGACCAGCTGCCAGAAACGGTCAATTTTTGTTTTTGGACTACAACAAAGTGTCAAAATCTAACACTTAACAAATAAACAAATCTAATTGATGATTGTTTTTAATAGAAATCACATAAATCACACAGAGTAGCATACATATGAGCATTGTATAGATCCTGCTGGTGTGGGTTCACGACTGTTTCATCTCTAAATGAAGAACACTAAATTGACTCGTGTGCTAACAGTGCCCCCTGGAGAATCTTCAGAGTTACAAAGCCACTCCTGGATTATTTACTTATTAAAAAGCAAGATGTTTTCCATCAGTATAATGGCACCACTCTGGAATTCAGCTTTAGATGCCTTTGGGAATCTATGAAGTATTATATTTTCACCATTTAACAACTTTATTAAGACTTTAATTATTCTTTAATAGTGTAATAATAAAGCTGTTAAAAATGATATTGGTCCTCTAGCTCTATCAGTTGTCTTTCCCAACAGTTATCACCTTTAAGAATAATGAAAATAAGTGAATATTATATATAGAAACTCTTTCTTTCGATTTTCTGTTTTGTCCTTACTTTCAGATTTGGGTCAGAAATTTTAATTTCAGTGTATCAGTTAATGTCTGTGAATTTATTTCCAAAAGAAAACATACACCGAGAGTTTGTGCCCTGAATTAAGGCAAAAGGGAGCTACTGAAGAACTGAATGTAATGTGGAATATATTGTGTTTAGCACTTTTTTGTCTTCTCTATTATTCTAAAATGTGAAAAATAATACAAATGAAGAAAACCTTTCATAAGTTTGTGTGTCCAGACTTTTAACTGGTACTGCATTTGAGGAAACAACTCAACACGCTATATTTCTGCTCTAACTGATAACTGATGTAACTGATGTAACTCTGAAATTTTATCAACACTTCGAGCAGTTCCAGTGCGATAATCTTACAGCTTACCCTCAACTCTGGCAGCATTTATTGTGTGAGCACCCTCTGGTGGCTCTAAAAGTTTCTGCTCACAACAACTTGCCGTTGTCATGGGAACCGCATCCAGCCTAAGGCCATGTGACCTATGCAGCCATCTCTTTGACATTTATCAGACCTTTCTGGATTTAGAGCGGGATTCAGGAGGACAAATACGCCTGTAGCCTCAGATTATCCTCGTGCCAAACAGCTGCAGTATGAGCAGTACAGTTTGAGCAAATGGCAATGATGCAAAAAGGTGAACAGCAGTGGCCACAGAGGGAACTGCAATTGAGAGTAACTAATAGCTGAGGCTTGGAGAAAGCATGGATCTCTGAGGAAAAGACAAGAAAGAAGAAAAGGAAGGAGAAGAAGAGAAGATGATGAAGGAGAGGAGAAGAAAGGAGAGAGGGGAAAGGCCTTTATTTCCACTGTTGACTCTGCTGTGTTTCACTGTTTGGATCAGAAGAGGTGGCTTTAGTCTCAGCTCTGTGTTTGTGTTCATCTGTCCCTCTGTGTTCAGCGTGTTTCATGCTTAACCAAACATTCAGCATCTTCATCACCGTTCACCATCCACTCATTCACACACTTAGCTGGAGAATTGAGTCAACTGTAGGTCATTCTGACAGACTGTAATACACTACAGGAAGTGTAGGGGGCGATATGGCTTCTACTGTTGCATTTAAAAAGCTCTGTAATGTTCATATGATTCACACAGTCATTCTGACAGACTGTAATACACTACAGGAAGTGTAGGGGGCAATATGGCTTCTACTGTTTCATTTAAAAAGCCTCTATAATGTTCATATGATCCACAGTCACTCTGACAGACTGTAATACACTACAGGAAGTGTAGGGGGCGATATGGCTTCTTCTGTTTCATTTAAAAAGCCTTTATAATGTTCATATGATCCACACAGTCACTCTGACAGAATGTAATACACTACAGGAAGTGTAGGGGTGAAGTGGCTCCTATTGTTTTACTGTAGCTAAAAAAAATCAATAAAAATTCAGTAGGTTCATTGATTATACGGTTATACTTCCTCAGACATGTTCTACATCCATTCCTTTTGCTACTAATTGTTTTCATCTTTATTTACCACTAAACGCTTTTCCATTCCAACGGTGTCAATGTATATATGTATGTAGGACTCTTAATAATATGTGTAACAGTTTTGGCTAATTTAGTCAGTCTGTGTCTCAGCTAATAAGGAGAAACTCACTACTTATCAATCCTCCTTTGTCTGCTTTTATGATTTTGCTGTTTTTAAATTTTGTTGTTGTTGATTTGTTGCTGTTTTGAATTTTTTTCCTCCTTCTGTTAATTTTGTTTTCCCCTCTCTTGCGTGTATTTTTTTTTTCTGTGCCGGTGCTGCTGGTGGTCGTGTTCCTGTATCTAGGTTCATGGAGTACAGTCGTTTGTACCCAACAGTATCAAACCATCCCGCTGTGCGTGAGTGGTTGCGCGTCCCCCACTGCCGCCTTGCCGAATGGGGAATCGTATCATGAGATTCTTATCCTGCCGCCTCCACCCGTGCCACATGCCCATCAGCCACTTTTTACTTCCTTTGGGTATAACAGGTCGCAAAGCACCCCAACTGAGCCACTCAACCAACAAGGTACACGCCCCCAACTCTCCAATGAATACTTTTTTTTTTTTTTTTTATTGTTATTATTATTGTTATTATTTCACTTATTCATTATTTCATTCTCAAAACTTAGAGGAATGTTTCAAAATTTAAGGATAATTATTCACCAGGAAACTAATGTACACATTTTTTTTTCAATTTTACCCCAAATGTAGTCAATCAGTAGAATTTTTCTTTATAAATAGAGCAAAATTAGTCATGTTTAACTATATTTAGTGCCAAATACTGAATAAAAATCACTGTGTTCAGTTTTTGATTTTTAAAAATGTAGCACTACTGGCTCTTTTTTCTCAGTGCCACCTGATCAGATGGCTAAAAAATACCATGACATATTGAGTATCCCCATATTTTTACCATATCACTCAACTCTGTCATGAATATTCCCAGCTAGCAGGGAACTTTGGCTAACGTTTCCTACAACTTCTAACGATGTTTAAAGAAAACCTTTTAATCTAATGTTCAAAGAACATTTTAAGGATGTTTAGCATTTCAAATAATGTTCCTAAAAGATTACATGTTAACTAAGACAACATGTCAGGGCAACAGATTATATTACATGATGATGTTTTTAGGGAATGTTCCCAGAAGAACATTCTGGGAACAAAAGAAAATGACCCATTGAAAACATCAATAGAACATGTGTGTAGTATTCTCAAAATGTTTTGAGAATTAATTAATCATGTTTAACAATGTTGTCACTCCAGAGCTCAATCAGAAGGCTAAACTTTGACTCTCACCACATGATCATCCACACTGTCAATCAGTCCCAACCTGGAAAATCACTCAGATTGTGAAAATTTGTCAGAAGGGAGAAATTGGAGTTAAAATCAGGCTAAAAGCTGTGCACTGTAGGCCCTGCTAAGCCTGGCAGATGTAAGAATTCATTGAATTGTTAGCTACATTAACATAAACAAGAATCAAAGAAGCAAACTTACCAAACAAGTCTCTGACTGATGGACTGCATTTGGCTTAAAATTTGGAAAATTCTGTAAATTGGATTTTTTGCTAAACTACTTTACAATTCAGTAGCGTTTTCACATTCCTTTAAGTTTTCTGAACCTTTTTCTGGATTTGTCTCTTTATTTTACACATCGTTGACTTTAGTTTTGGTCAGGCAGGTTACCAGCAGGTCGTGTGGGCTTTTGTGTGTTTTGTTTCTGATCTTCCCTGACCTTTGACCTCTCCCACTGTCTCTGTACTAATGTGGGGTTCTGTCACACTCAAAAAAGGACAGCATGGCCTCCTCTCTCCTTTGCCTGCATCTCTGTCTCTGTCCAGTTTCCTGCATTTTTCCTCTCCATCTGACCCTCCTCTGACTTCTGATTAACCCCCCCAATCTGAGAATGGACTCTGTTAGAGGAAAAGGCTTTTGCCTGGATACGCAGGATGCTTCTCAATATGGCGAAAAAAAGAGAACGTGAAGAACGTCTGTGTGAACATTACGGAGCCTTTGCTATTATTACTACTTACGAACTAGCCAGAGCAGTATGACCAAATCTAATTTTTCAGGTAAGCTATCTCACCTGTGCCTTTCCACGGAGTAATATGTTATTGTAAATGATGCTGTGATTTGAATTTCTCAGCATTTATAACCCTGATGAACTTTGCTCTTGTGATGCACTGCAATTCCTCTCGTTCTTAACCTGTTCACATATATAATTATATATCTCTGTATATATTATATATGTACTTATCTATGTGTATGTGTGCCTCAAGGCATTTATATATGTATATATACAGATATACATGTGTAATCTATATATTTATGTACTAATGTATATAAATGTTCACATATATTTGTGTTTAAAATGTAGTATATTTGCATGTGTGCACTCTGTGAGGTGTGGAGGTGAGTGTATGAGAGAGAATTTTGATAGAAAAGATAATTTTGTGTGAGGCCTGCAGGTAGGATGAAGGCCAGAAACACACCCCATGCAATAACACAAACACAAGTGCTTTTAGCTACACAAAAATCAACATTGCGTTGCATTGCAGCAAGGGGGCACTATAGCATATTTTAACCCATGCATATGTTGGACAAAATATGTTTTTATATTAGAAAATCTGGAGCACAATATGTAGTCATGTGGTGGGTATGGTGCTACGTTTAAGCACCATAAGTACGTTTAAGTACGTTTAACTTAACTTAAGTAAGTTGCTATGGTTAAGAGTGTCAGCCAAATGCCGTAAATGTAATGTAAATTTGCAAAAGTGTGGGCACAAAAAGGTTGATTTTCTAAGGTAAAATATGCAATATAACCACTATAATAAGAACAGAATTTGTGATTGAAGGCTGTTACTCACTGAATGAGCTGCTAAAAAACAACATAAATATAGCTGCAACACCATCTTAGTTGTTGTCATGCCAACGGCAGAGGCAAACATGAATGGTTAGTGAGTTTTTGTCATGGGTGAAGGTTCACAAAAATTGAACAGAGAGCAAATAAAATAATAATGAAGTTACATTTTCACTCTCTGAAATGTCATGTTTGTTGTGCAGCATACCGTCAGTTATACACGTTTGAATTCATTTACCGTTGTCTGAATAAATCACACTGATGAATCATGTTCGGTGCATAACAGCCTTCAGGTAAATAATCACACACTACCTTTAAGCAGTGTCGGGGGCAACGCAGTCCAAAATAAGATGCTACATTATTAAATTTTTCTTTAATGACCCCTTACAATTTAAATTGTTCTAATCACATAACAGTTACTAGCCTAATAATATTTATGTTGCTTACGTCTCTCTTACATCTGTAAGAAAACAATATGCATTTAAATCACACATTTTCTCTCTATAGATTATCTTTGTCTCTCCTTGTATGCAATTTATGTATGTGTGCTCCCTGTGTCAGCTGACTCTGATCTGTCCAATCATCTCATCACACTAATCAGTGAGATTTACACTAAAAGATTTTAATTCAGCTGTTTGTGAAGTGTTTCTACTGCATCATGTTAATCAGCATAACTGACTTTCTTATTCACAGTCAGGTCTTTTAAATGATTTTTATAGAGACTGGCTACTCTGACTAAGTAGCAGTTGTTAAACAGGTGGCCTAAGTGGGTTGGTCCATCCATCCATCCATCCATCCATTATCTTCCGCTTCCCCGGGGTTCGGGTCGCGGGGGCAGCATCCTAAGCAATGAGGCCCAGACCTCCCTTTCCCCAGCCACTTCCACTAGCTCTCCAAGGGGGATTCCGAGGCGCTCCCAGGCCAGCTGGCCGATATAGTCACGCCAGCGTGTCCTGGGAACCACCTCAGCTGACTCCTCTCGATGTGAAGAAGCAGCGGCTCTACTCCGAGTCCCTCCCAGATGACCGAACTTCTCACCCTATCTCTAAGGGAGAGTCCAGACACCCTGCGGAGGAAACTCATTTCGGCCGCTTGTATTCACGATCTTATTCTTTCGGTCATTACCCAAAGCTCATGACCATAGGTGAGGGTGGGAACGTAGATCGACCGGTAAATCGAGAGCCTTGCCTTATGGCTCAGCTCTTTCTTTACCACAACAGACCGGTAAAGAGCCCGCATCACTGCTGACCCAGCACCAATCCGCCTGTCAATCTCCCGCTCCCTTGTACCATCACTCGTGAACAAGACACTGAGATACTTGAACTCCTCCACTTGAGGCAAGAGCCTATCCCCGACCCAGAGAGGGCTCTCCACCCTTTTCCGCCTGAGAACCATGGTCTCGGATTTGGAGGTACTGATTCTCATCCCGGCCGCTTCACACTCGGCTGCAAACCGATCCAGCGAAAGCTGAAGATGACGGCCTGATGTCCCCAATAGGACCACATCATCTGCAAACAGCAGCGATGTGACCCTGAGGTCACCAAACCGGACACCCTCCATCCACTGACTGCGCCTAGAAATTCTATCCATAAAATAAAAAATTATGAATAGAATCGGTGACAAAGGGCAGCCCTGACGGAGTCCAACTCTCACTGGGAATGAGTCTGACTTACTGCTGGCCATGCAAACCAAACTCCTGCTTTGTTTGTACAGGGCCTGAATGGCTCGTAGTAAAGAGCCATGTACCCCGTACTCCCGAAGCACCTCCCACAGAATACCCCGGGGAACACAGTCGAATGCCTTCTGCAGATCCACAAAGCACATGTGGACTGGTTGGGCAAACTCCCATGAACCCTCCAGAATCCTGGAGAGGGTGAAGAGTTGGTCCAGTGTTCCACGACCAGGGCGGAACCCGCACTGCTCCTCCTGGATCCGAAGTTCAACTATAAGCCAGACTCTCTTCTCCAGTACCCCTGCATAGACCTTACCAGGGAGGCTGAGGAGTGTGATTCTCCTGTAGTTGGAACACACCCTCCGGTCCCCTTTTTTAAAAAGAGGCACCACCACCCCAGTCTGCCAATCCAGTGGCACCGCCCCCGATGTCCACGCAATGTTGAAAAGGCGTGTCAGCCAAGACAGCCCTACAACATCCAGAGCCTTGAGGAACTCAGGGCGGATCTCATCCACCCCTGGAGCCTTGCCACCAAGGAGCTTCTTAAGTACCTTAGCGACTTCGGCCTCAGTAATGTACAAGCCTATTCCCATGTCCCCAGACTCTGCCTCCTCACCGGAGAACGTGTCGGTGGGATTGAGAAGGTCCTCAAAGTATTCCTTCCACCGCCCAATGACGTCTTCAGTCGAAGTCAGCAGCACACCATCTCCACTATATACAGTGCTAGTGGCACACTGCTTTCCCCTTCTGAGTCGCCTGACGGTTTGCCAGAATCTTTTCGGAGCCGACTTAAAGTCACTTTCCAAGGCCTCACCAAACTCCTCCCATACATGGGTTTTTGCCTTGGCGACGACTGAAGCCGCAGATCGCTTGGCCTGTCGATACCTGCCAGCTGCCTCTGGTGTCCCACAGGCCAACCATGCCCGGTAGGACTCCTTCTTCAGCTTGACGGCATCTCTCACCTGGGGTGTCCACCACCGGGTTTGAGGATTATCGCCCCGACAGGCACCAACTACCTTACGGCCACAGCTACATTCAGCCGTTTCAACAATGGAGGAACGGAACATGGCCATTCTGAGTCAATGTCCCCCACCTCCCCCGATATCTGGTCAAAGTTCTGACAGAGGTGTGAGTTGAAGATCAATCTTACAGGTTCTTCTGCCAGACATTCCCAGCAAACCCTCACTATACGTTTGGGCTTGCCTGGTCTGACCGGCATCTTCCCCCACCACCTGATCCAACTCACCACCAGGTGGTGATCAGTTGACAGCTCAGCTCCTCTCTTTACCCGAGTGTCCAAAACACATGGCCGCAAGTCCGATGACACGACTACAAAGTCAATCATTGAACTGCGGCCTAGGGTGTCCTGGTGCCATGTGCACTTATGGACATCCTTGTGTTCAAACATGGTGTTCGTGATGGACAAACTGTGGTTTGCACAGAAGTCCAAAAACTGAACACCACTCGGGTTCAGATCAGAGAGGCCATTCCTCCCAGTCACACCCCTCCAGGTCTCACTGTCATTGCCCATGTGAGCGTTAAAGTCCCCCAGTAGGACAATAGAGTCTCCAGGAGGAGCACTTTCAAGCACCCTTTCCAAGGACTCTAAGAAGGCTGGGTACTCTGAACTGCTGTTCGGTGCATAAGCACAGACAGCAGTCAGGACCCGTTCCCCAACCCAAAGGCGTAGGGAAGCTACCCTCTCGTCCACCGGAGAAAACCCCAATATACAGGCACCAAGTCGAGGGGCTATGAGAAAGCCCACACCTGCCCGCCGCTTCTCACCATGGGCAACTCCAGAAAAGAATAAAGTCCAGCCCCTCTCAAGGAGATTGGACCCAGAGCCCAAGCTGTGTGTTGAGGTGAGCCCAACTATATCTAGCCGGTATCTCTCAACCTCGCGCACCAACTCAGACTCCTTCCCCGTCAGTGAGGTAACGTTCCAAGTTCCAAAAGCCAGCAACCGAGGATCAGAACGCCAAGGCCCACGCCTTCAGACACTGCCCGATCCACAAAGCACCAAACCCCTACTACTGCCCCTCCCATTGGTGGTGGGTCGATGGGAGGGGGGTGGGTTAAGTCAGTTTAACAAATCTAAAAAGTGGATTAGCAAAAGTAGATGTTATTTAACATGAAACACATTCCAAATATGTCTCTCATATGTGGAGGTCAATGACAGCTGCAGGGAAAGCTACCAAATGGGCAGGTTATTGTAAGATATTGTTCTCATTTGTTAAGTGAAAACCGAAGAGGGTCACTGTATTTTAGGCGGCTACAGGATGGCAGACTCACAGAATAGTGCACTGTGTGTTTTGGATGCAGCCCTACTTCCCATTCTTTGAGCAATTCAGTACCCACAGTACCTAACTTGTTTTTTTCACCTATGTAACAATAAAGCAGCACAGCGCCCTCAACTGTTGACACATTTATTGCTATTGTCTAATAATTTGCAGAGATGCTGATTTGATTTAAACAGCATAGTAACGTGGAATTTGCACTGTGGAAACTTGTACTTGTTCATTGCTGGGTGTTGGCATTTGCGTGGGGAGTGTTTCTGGCCTAAATCAAGAATGGACGGACTCTTCACTAACTGACCGTACCTCAGACATCCTCTTGACCAGCAGAGGGCAGTGCAGGCTGGAGCAGGGCGGCGGGCGTTAACGCTGATTTCTGTGTTGAAGGTTCCCGCGGTTCAGAGTCCAGCCCTCACGGCTCCCCGACTCCCTCTGGCGGGCCACAGGGGGGCAGCAGTGAGGAGATCTGGGTCCTGCGCAAGCCTGTAGCAGGTAACAGCAGGGCCTAACCCCCCCACCCCCGCCCCTCCAGCTTAGGGATGCTCCGATCTGGCTCTTTGGGTCTGATAACAACCACTAATTCCATGTCATTAGAATTCTTTATTAATCATAGATAAGATGTTAAAGAGCAAAGCCAAAACAATCACATAAAAGACATAATCCAGGACCTTTGTAGCCATTTAACTATTATTTCTGCCATGCTTTTAGGCAAGACAAGTTCATTTACACAGCATCTTTCATACACTGCGGTCACACAGAGTGCTTTACAGATGAGAAAATACAAAGATAATGTTAATTAACATATAAAAAGATGTCGAATAGAAAAAAAGTCACCAAAGCAACAAATTTAAAAGAGAAGAATAAACATTAAAGTCAGATTAAAGATGAAATGATGATAATAGAGCGTCGTTAGAGGAGAGAAGAGTGGCAGAGCTAACAGTGTTTAAACTGAGCTGAAACCTGCTCTAACAGGAACGTTTTCAGGCTAGTTTAAAGTGTCCAGTGTCAAGGCTCTTTTAATGCTCTCTGTCCACTGGGTCCATTTAAGAGCAGCACAGTGTCTAAACGTTGCCTCTCCATGTTTAGTCTTCACCTTCAGCAGGACTGACTGACCAGTTCCAAATGATCTCACTTGGCTCATATCGTCGCAGCAGGTCCGATAAATACCCTGCTCCTGACCATTAAGACATTATTGAGCAGTAACGTAAACACTGGTAGCCAGTGTAAGGGTATAAGAATGGAGGGGTTCTTCCTTTTACTCCTAGTGAGACTCTGGCAGCTGCATTCTGAACTGGCTGAAGAAATCCAGTTAGGAGACCATTACAGTGATCAATCCTGCTGGAAAGCTAGCTATTATATAACTTGGCTAACGTTAGTCTTGTTTGAAAAGTGTATTTATGGGGTTGACTCACATATCATTGGAGGACTGGAGTCTGCTGCTAATAGATGTCAGCCTAACTCAACTCTTCTGCTAACATGGCTGTCGGTCACGCTTTATTTGGGGGCTGCAATTCTTCTTTCTGGGGATACTCAGTTGATTATCAACAACAATGCGGTTATGGTTAGGGTTAGGAGTAGGTGGAAATTTTGCCTTGAGGTTAGGGTTAGGTTTAAGTTTAGGTTTAGGAATAGATATAACAAAATCCTTCATACTGAGCTTTAAGTTCAGTTGCATTTAATGGAAATTTAGTTGAATGATATTTATAGACAGGCTGAGCATTTACAGTATCCACAGTGGACCATCCAAATTGTGTTTGGATTGTGTTACCCTATTTTCCATGTCATGGAGAAACATTTTAAAATGTTCCTCTTACCTCCCAGTCCATACAGTCCAAATATGGAAACTAAGCTGCAAAAACAGCCAGTTTTGAATTTGTTGTTTTTATAACACTTACATACAGAACTCTGCAAAAGCACTGAAGCACATTACTTAGTCACTTAAATGTGCAATGTGCAAAAATCAGATTTTTTGGTGTAATGTGACTCACATCAGATGTTTTCAATGCTGTGGGAAACACAAATCTGATCTTTTCAAATCAGATCTGAGCCACTTTGGCTATGTTCACATTACAATTAGATTTTTTGCCCAGATCCGACCTCACAAACATGATGGTTCACATTTGTGTTGGTAAGTGGCTCAAATCTGCCTAATGTGAGCCTGCGTCCTGAACCAACCCACATGCGGACTCAGATCTGGAAATATGGCTATGTTCACATTTTCAGATTAAAGTCGCACAAATCTGTTTTTCTGCCCTAATGTGACTCAGATCTTATGTTTCAGGGCTGTGTGGACGCAAATCTGATCTTTTCACATTTCACCTGAGCCACTTTCATATGTGATCCTATATTGGATACATATCTGATTTGTAGCCACGTGACCTTAATGTGGCGCTCAGATTGGAATTCATGTTCTTTCTTTTCCCACTGCGCTGCGCCATCATTCAGGGTTACCATGGCAGCAGTGCTGAACAGAAGTTAAAGCCTGTAAACAATGGAAAAGCAGCTCATCCCCTTTTCTCCTTGAAGCAGCTGATTAGAGTTAATTATCTTCTCAGTGAAGCTCATTCTGCTCGTTAGTTCGTGCTGATAATGAACACGATTCATTCATGTGACGTTACTGAGTAAGATGTGCTCATGAGGATCATTTCAGGATGCCAGTTTGTTCACATTAATGACAGATTTGAGTCACTTACCTAAACAAGTGTGAACCGTTGTGTCAGAGAGATTGGATTTTAGCACAAAAATCTGATTTAAGCAATGAGACTTGTAATGTGAATGTAGTTTATGAGATTAATGATCCTGTTTTAAAACCTATTTACTAGTTTTTATCTTTGAATTCATTGTTTAATGTTAAACTGATCATGAATGTGTCTTTTATGCCTCTGGAAATCTGAAAACTGAGTATTGTACTAGTGAAACAAGCTACATTAGACAGATAACCAGTCTGTACTGTCTCTCTTTCACTAAAATAACCTGATTTAAGATTCTGACACACAAACTCAAGTTCAGCTGGTTGATTTAAGAATCAAACGACATATTTTTTAAAATACTGAATGCTGAGTAAAGTTTCTCTCAGTGCTGGCAGTGATGTCAGTAAAATCAGTGTCCTGCTGTAAGACGTCATCTCTGAGATTAAGGACTAGTTTTAAATTAAACATGGGTTTTTAATAAAGAGCTGTTTCAACATCAGACAGCTTGTTTCAGTATCAGCAGAATCACCTCCACTAGAGTTCAGTCAGTTACACTGGATTGCTCACTTATTTGCTCCTTCTTCAGCCTTGTGCTGAAATTAAGAACACAAAAAAAGTTATTTGCTAATATTCAGTGTGTTAGACTGACTACTGACCTGTAGTGAGTAAGTAGTAAGTAATCTGATCAAATTCACAGTTTATTTATTTTATTTTAGCTCATCTTTTTGCAGTGTAAATATTTGCAGTTTGCTTCACTGATGATTATCATATATGTCTTCAAATCTAATCAAGACAGAGATTCAAACAAGGTGTTTCGAATAAAAATCATCCAGTCTAGCTCGTCAGCTGCTCGATCGGAGCAACCCCCAAGCAACACCCCCCCCACCCCCCCCCCCCCCACCCCCCACCCCCCACCCCCAATCCCTCGCTCGCCCTGGTCTGTCCTGCTCCTCTCCAGGCCACTGTTTGTCCGCCTGACCTCAGATGCTCCTCGGCTGCAGACACCCAGCCTCCATGCGCTGTCAGAGGAGCGTCCGCTGAGTCAGCTCCGGCAGAGCCCTGCACACTGACGTGGCCGTGTGGTGGCCTGAGCATTGACTCTCAGTGGACCAGGACATCTCCTGTCTGCTGTGTGTCATACAGATTAAGCTCATCAGACCATTAGATCCACCTCTCACTCTGTGCTGTCCACGTCTGTCCTTTACCATGTCCAGTCTGTGGTCACACGCTGCACCTCCAGCAGTCCACTTATTAAAGGGAGAGTTTGGAGAGGAGGTTGATTTTACACAGTTTTAAACTGACCCCAAAATCCAGCAGTGAGCTGAGACATTTGCTATTTCAGGTTTAGTGCTGGAGCTACGAGACTAATGTTGCTAACGGATAATAAACATGCACCCCAACAATTGGAACTGTTACTATACTGCTCAAAGGTTTTACACTTAAAACGATGGTCCTTCTTATCTAGAATTTCTACATAGTGTCGGGACTCGCCCTCCTACCCCGAGTCTTGGACGATGTGGATGAAACGCGTGTTGTTAAGTATCAATTAATTCATGTTGTTTTAGTACTAAATTATTCTGTTCTCTAAGACAAAAAAGGGTGATTAAAATCAAAGGATTCTTACAAAATGCAAAAAGGCTAATGCAGTCAAAAAGATTAAAAAGCATTCTTGCAGAAGGTTAAAGAAAAATGAAAAACCAAACTTCAGCCGATGGTTCTGTTGAGGAAGGTCATCTTCATTTATTAAGTTTCAGGTGACAAGTCGGCTCCTGGATCGCCAAAATGCAAAGATTCAACACATTACGTCAGTTTTTCTAATGTTTTTTGAATATGGTCAGTGCCCCTCCCTGGGACACTCTCTTCACTCCTCCTCTCTGACCATCCTAGGGTTCCCATTAGCTATCATTATATTTGCTATGTTAAATTTGTCTGACAAGGACCTTTTTTACGACTCTCCAATTGGGCCTTTTTAATTATTTAAGAGTTGCTTATCTATCTCCTCACTAAAAGCTAGCTTGCTTTTAGTGAACAGACCGTATTTCTTACATGGCGATGTCTGCTTATCTCTTAAGGCTTCTTAGCGCTGCAAAAATACAGACCCCCTCTCGCCTAAAAGCTTGAGGCCTGTTTTCCTACCTAAGACAGCCTGGGCCTTAGTTACGATGACTCTATACTCTATTTTAATAGTTTCTAAATTAATGATTACTGCAAACCTTTTATTAATAATGACTCAAGGATATATTTTATAAATAACTCTGACAATAGATTCTACATAGACTTCTACATAAGCTCAGCAATATGCGGTTCTTTTACTGTCCTGTTGCAGCTCCACAGCAGAATCAGATTTGTAGGTAAAAATAAAATAATCCTCTTTTACAGTAAAATAAAGCTCTGTTGATCGTTCAACACAGTTTAACAATAAATGGTCAAACTCTGGAGTTAATGTAGAACTGCTAATTCACCCTTTAACCCTGACGATCAGCACAGACTGCTGGTAACCATAGCAACATATACAACAGTCTCGCCCAGCTAGTAGCTAACGAAATGGCAAAGAGAGAGATTTAAGATGAACATCGATAATTTAGAGACAAATAGACAGAATTGTGTTTATAATCACACCAGCTGGTTTCCTGATACAGTTAATCTGCAACGAGAAACTGACAAACGCTAAAAAGTCATGAAGTCAAAGTCAGTTTCTCATTCTACAACTTCTCATTCGAATTTTGAACTGTAATAGAGGAAATTATAAGTATTAATTTAAAACCATATAAGACAATAATGCAGATCAGATTAGAGATAAAGACCAAAAAGCCGTAGAGGTTTACTGAAGCTCTGAGTCAAAGAGCTGCGCTTTCAGGTGTTTATTAAAAGTGAACTCTGAACTTAACTATCTAATAAAAGCTGATCTGAGGTCCACAGTTTAGAAGCAGAATAACTGAAAGTGTCCACATTTTCTGTGTTTTACTGAAGGTGCTTTCGAAGATCTGAGATCGTAAACAGACCAACATCCAGGAGATTTAAGGTCATTTAAAGCTATAAAAACCAGCAGCAGAGCTTTAAACTCTCTCTAACAGATCCAGGCTGTCAGTGCAGTGTGTAAACAGGGTGATATGAGCGCTCTGTGTTGGTGTTGTGAGGATCTATGTTGCTGATCACCTCACCAATACACTAAACAAATACAGCAAATAGTTTCTCTGCATTGCTCTGAGAGAGAAAGGACTGAACGTTTGTTATATTCCTCACTGATAAAAAGCTGCTTTAATGACAGTTTACACAATAAGTGTTTACATCCAGATTAAACAGAGCTCAGAGTCTAAGATCACACCCAGGTTTCTACTACAGGTTTGGTACATTAAAATAAAGAGATGAGCTTCTCATAAAGCAACTTTCTGTGAGTTTTAGTTCCAATGGTCAGTATTTCAGTTTTTTGTGATTTAGTTGTAAAGAATTTAGTGAGAAATATCTGATACACAGTTGGTCAGAGTCTTGATCATGAGAAGGATTAGAAATATATAATTGTGTGTCATTAGCATAGCTATAAAAATGTATATTATGTTTCCAAATGACATCACCTAGAAGTAACATGTACAAAGAGAAAAGCAAAGGCCCTTAAACAACCCTGAGGGACTCCATGTTTATAGATAACAGTGATTCATACAGTGTCAAAAACGACATAATCGAGACTATTAGAGATACTGAACAACTACACACAGTTTGAGGCATTTACACATAGATTTAGCACCATGTTACTTGTTAGCTACATTATCCTTGTAGCTCCAGTGCCAACTCTAATTGTGTGTCATCAGTATAGCTGTGAAAATTGATATTAGGTTTCCTAATGATAACCACCTAGTCGCCCTACGACTGAACCCTGAGGCACTCCACAAAAAATGTTAAATGCCAATGTGCTTTAGTCATACAGTGTCAGAAACCACATAATTAAGCCTGTTACAGACAATGAATAACTGCACAGAGTTTGTCATTTAGACATATTTTTAGCATCATGTTACTTGTTAGCTACATTAGCCTTGAAGCTCCAGTGCTGAAACTGAAGAAACAAACTTCAGACACCAAACACGTCTCGGCTGATCATCTACATTTGAATTGACGGGGTTAAGTTGGGTAAATCTAAGTTTCCACCAAACTGTCGCTTTAAGTATCCTCTCTGTCCACTCTAACAGCCTGATGTTCATGATTGCAGTGCATCCTCTGTCTCCTCATGCATGTTTCAGTATCAGTGCATTGCAGCGGAGCGTGAGTTCAGGGCCAGTCAGAAGCAGCCTGGACTCACTGTCTGTCTGTCTGTCCGTCTGTCCATGCATGTGTTGTTTCAGGTGGAGATCGCAGCAGTGTGGGCAGTTCGGGCAGCGTGGCCAGTGCCCGCTCCTCAGGTAGCGGCCAGAGCGCTGGGAGCAGCTCCCACATTCTCCATGCCCAGGCTGAGGGGGTGAAGGTGAGAGTTATTTCAGACCTGCTTCTACAGACTCAAGGGACGCCTCGTCCACTCAAACCTGGACAAGTTATTTGTTTTTGACCTCCTATCAGACCTGGATCATCCCACAGTTTTATGGGCCTGAGCCACTAGGAGTCATTGGGAAGCCTACTAGTGGAAAAAATTAAGTATATTCTATTTTGTTATTGTGTTACAGCCGTACGATCATAATCATGATTCTTTATTTTCTCCTTCTATCACTGCTTAGCAGCCGTTACATGGTCCGCCATTACCTCAGTCAGACTTTCAGGTTTTAGCAGTGAGCGAATGTACTTTCTTTGGATGTACTTTGAATTTGGAGCTTCAGAAGATGTGTTTGGTGGATCTCTTAAAGTGATACATGATACCCCAACAGAGTAGTGGATGCACGTTTCCTCAAGCCAAATATAAAATATCAGCAAGAGTTAAAGAAAAAAGGTGCATCGTCTTTGTCACCATTGATCTGTGAATTGTCTACTTCGACATGCTCTCCGTTTAAGATGATTGACAGTTTTTAAGTTTGCTGCTTTATCTTTATGTCCATCTCAGCTGTCTGATATTAATTGATGTCATCTTCATTGGGCAATGTGCTTGGGAAGAGTGGACACATGCTTTATAGGAGGAAGTGTTTTATTGGTTGTTGAGTTTATGTTAACTTGCTGTCGTTAATATGTAAGTAATCGTACTCCTGTTTTGTCTCAGTTGGAATATAAATATCCACCTATAATAGTGACATGTCCAACACTGCGATTGCCAAATGGCAATTTGTGCCCAGGTTACTTTGATGACCCGGGACTGGCACCTGTCCACGCCAAAACAGCATTTTGATCACTGAAAATTCAGGTTTTTGAAAACTCAGTAGAATGTTTTTTTCCCATTTTTCTCCCCAATTTAGTCATATCTATTTAGTGCTCTCTTGGACTCCCGGCCACGGATGGCTGTAACATCACCAGGATCTCCTGACGATAAGGCCAATGCTTAGACTGACGTCGCACCATTCACCCCTTTTCACTTTAGCTGTAAAATGTTCAGTTTCAGGCTGTTTTGGAGCTTCCCAGTTTGGCTTTGAATTTTAATATTTTTAAATAAATTTTTTAAGCTTTTTTAAACATTTTTCATTACTTTTATAATATTTTGAATTAAACTATGCAGTTTTGTTATTATAAATAATAACAGCAGATGAGTCGATTTCCATTCTGCCAGTGGAAAGTCCTGAAATAATTCATGATGACTGGGTTGTTTGCATGTGCTCTGTAATTTGGAGGTGATTTCAACTGAATTCAGGTTTACTTTTCATTAAACGGTACTGCAGAGGTGTAAAAATGTACTGCACTCAGCTATTTAAATGAACCAAAATATAAAAATACCTCAATGATTCTAAAGATGTGTGACTTAATGATAATTATCCAGTCAGATATGAACAATCTTATCTTCGGTGTTTAAACAGTTGAAAGCTACCTTCTGATCAGGACAGTGTCAGTGTCTCAGAGACGGTGACGCAGCGACAGCAGTGTTAACAATCTCACAGCATTAGAGGTGGCTTTCTTTTGTTTTTCAGGCTTATTTTCTAGCAGTAATCGGACTTTGAATCTGTGTAAAATATGGAGGTCTGACAGCTTATTATGGTTGTAACGCTGTCATCATTTTGTTAAAACCTCTCTTTGTCAGCTTAGCGCTGTATAATTTGTGCAGTACGCATGTTCATTGTTATTCTTGAGGTGTTTCACATTACATTGTATGCGGTATTATGATGCTCTACCAGGCCGGTTTATTGTCATATGGATAGAGATATCAGGTTCAGTAAGGGTTCAGTCGCTTTCAACTATTTGGATGCACCTGTTGATCAAGGGCTTATTATTAAGAGCTTATTATTCTTTAAATTATCTTAATCTATCATAACTTTTAATCAAGAACCAAAATTTCTTTATAAAAATGTTTTTACTCTTACAAAATTATTTTTTATTTTACTATCTTAAATTTCAATTATATATTGCTGTACAAGTTATCAATTAATCAATTAAGTAATAATAATAATAATAATAATAATGATTTAGGCCTTTTGCATTATAATTACAGAAATAATGTATTCATAACAAAAGTAACATTTATAATTTCTTATTACAATTTAAAATTAAATTGACATGCTAACATTTACTTTACTGACAAGCTGGTTTAGCTTTTATTTCCTCAAGCATGTCTTTTTTCTCCTATGTTCTCCTACAACAGCACGTAAGGTTTACTGTGATGTTCCGTCCAAAGAAAACACGTCTTTGAAATGTGTTGGTTAATGAGCTGAGTGTGTGTATAAGTGATTTGTTGCATGTAAGACCAAACATGTTTATAGAAAATATCATTCTTAGCAGGAAAATGACCGTCAGAGAAGTTCAGGCCTTATTTTTGGTACTTAGTCGTGCAATGAATTTCTACCACGGCATGTTGAATGAGATAATCGTGTAGTCAAGCCTCACATTGCACAACCTTGTAAAACAAGGCGGTAATTTATGAATCAATAAACGTGCAACTGCCACGCTATTCACTCTTAACATGTCTGTAAATCTGCTGCTTTATGAATCTGGCCCAATACCTCCTAATCCACATCTTCAAGTCTGTACCACCTTAACGAAGACCTGGATGAGGTTTGAGCAGATAGAGAGAAGTTTTAAGGAAAATATTTGGGTGACTATTGACTTCTAGTGTGAGCAATGTTAGCCTTGTAGCTCCAGTATAATAATATAAAGAATTACATTTTGGATTACAGTCTTCTTTCTCCTGATCGAGTCCACCAGGAGTGATTGGAAAATTGTGTGCAACAGTTTGAGGCAAGTGTGTGATGGTTTAGGCCTGTAGTTAGCACCACGCTAATTGGGGGTTAGCTTTGTAGGGGTTAGTTTTGTTAGCTATGTGTCTGTTTCAGACACCAAACATCACTTATCTGATCAACGACATTTGGGGAAAATTGGCTACATTTTATTAACCAGTAATGGTGTGCAATGCTGAGTTATTAATGATCTGTTGATGTTTTGTTCATCCTGCAGCTTCTGGCTACAGTGCTGTCGCAGTCAGCTAAAGCTAAAGAGCACCTTCTGGAACAGTCCAAGTCCCTGGAACATTCGTCCATTACCACAACGAAGGGTACGCATGAGCACCAGAGTGGGCGGCAGTTTAGAAAGAAGACAGTCTGTTTTTTGGTCCTAAGCGATATCTAGAATAATTAGCACACTATTGTGTTGTTTAAGTTCTGTTATTGATTATATCACCACAAATATGACTTGGATTATAATTATAATATCGCCCCCAGCTGGAGAAACTTCTGCTCAGCATGTTCCAAATCCCTGTTCATGTGCATACATATAAAACAAACAGGTGTTTCCTGTTGTTCTAGAGTTGCTGTGTAATTCAGCTGTATTCAAACTCTTGATTAGGAGATTCCTCAGATTTTGTGAAATGACTGATTGTAGAGACTTTACAGTGGTGGTGATAGGAACCAGGGTTGCTACGACTTCAACACAAATATAGACATTTTATTTACTATCCAGAACCACCAGTGACCCTACATGAGTCTTCTGAATTTATATGAAATGTTGATGATGGAAAATAGTGGAAAATCTGGAATAGTACGTTTTCTTTGAGGGACTATTTTGCCTCACAGCACCCTGCTTGTATCTCTCCACCATGAATTGAGTTGAAGTTCTAAAAACTATCATAAAAGTGTCTCAGTCATCAGGCAGTGAATTCATAACCGTTTCATGTACAAACTTTCTGTGAAGGAGCTTTTAGAGGTGGACGTCTGGTTCCTGTCACCACCACTGTAAACAGTTTCACACCAAACCACTCTGAATCACTCTGTTTACATCTTTACCACTTAATTATGCAGGAATTTTTCACACTTTTATTTAATATTAGGGGCAGACAATATGATGATATTGTGATTTGTTTTTTTGTATAGTTTTAAGTATAGTGTTATTTTCTATATCACCCACCCTGATTTGATATTATTTAGCAAGCTGTTTAACAATCAGTCTTCTATCAGTTTCACAATGCAGCACTCGCTGCTGTCTGATTATTTATCAGTTAGTGGCTGATATCTGATTACGTCTCCCCTTCGTCCAGGCCTATCTTTTCATGAATCAATTTCTGCTGTAAAATCTCGGTGTGAGTTGTTACAGTACTGAGAGTTTGGCTGCTCTACTGTACCAGATGGCCGTGGGAGGAGGAACAGGGGCGAGAGGATTGGCTGAGGAGGCCAGTTGGTCAAGCAACAGAAAAGTGGATTGGTTGTGCCATGTTAACGTGCCAACATGTGCGTGTTTCCTGCAGGTCCCACCTCGCGCAGCCAGAGCGTGTCGAGCTGTCCTCTCCACGAGCAGCCGTACTCAGAGTCTCAGAGGAAAGTTGACGCTCAGTCCGAGGGGAAGGTAAGAGGGGCTGAACCTGCTTTCACACACACGGACAGGTGCGCCTTTACCTTCATACACGCTGATCAGGATGCTGCCGCAGCACTTCCTGTCTCAGCTCGCTTCATCTGTGCTGCAGGCTTTGGGCTGCAGGAGAGACACGGTGAGTGGCAGTCCTCCCTCTTTCTTTCTCTCTCTCTCTCTCTCTCTCTCACTGCCCATTAGGGCTGCGTGATTTTGACATTACGTGATGATCGATAAAGCTGTCAGGTATCACCATGACGATAAGAGAAGCGATAAGTTATGATTAAAATAATGAACTTTTCTTGTTCAGATTTTTTGTTTCATCTTAAACAGTGCCGCGGTTAGATTCTGGCACATTTAGGCACCGGAATGTAGTTCCCACAGCGTTTAAGGTGGAACAGAAGATTCTTATAAGACACTTTTAATTGTTAATGTAAATCACTGTTAGTGGTAACAAACTATCATTGTGGTGGGTTTTTTAGATGAAATACTGCACAGAACGAACTGTGAAATGGGGATTATTTTTCAATAAAGTCTGGCCACAGATTACTATATTGTGGCTGTAAAATAATATATTGCGGCCACAAATTCATATATGTA
Source organism: Pygocentrus nattereri (assembly GCF_015220715.1). Classification (NCBI taxonomy): domain Eukaryota; kingdom Metazoa; phylum Chordata; class Actinopteri; order Characiformes; family Serrasalmidae; genus Pygocentrus; species Pygocentrus nattereri. Next base: position 26,127,677 of record NC_051224.1, read on the forward strand.
GGCTAGAAATGAATATATTGAGAACACAAATTAAAATGTGAAGGCCACAAATTACTATATTAAGGCCACAAATTACTATATTGAGACTACAAATTTCTATATTCAGGCCACAGTTTAACATACTGAATTGCTCTTTAACTCCCACTAGTCCCTGACTAAAAGACCCAGTGAGTTACTACACTGTAAAAAATGACGCAGTTTACCTGAAAAAGTTAGAAACCAGATTAGCATGAAATGAGTTCATTGAAACAAATTAAACAAATGTAAAACAAATTATTCAAGTTCAAATAAGTCAAGAATTCATGTTAACATGCTACGGTTGTTGAAAAGCTAAGTTTAAAAGCTGCTTAATGTAATTCATTGATTGCGTGTGTCGTTTATATGATCTGTTCTGTCATCACAGAAACCCATATTGTGATTGTGATAGATAAACACGTGAGATGTTAATGTTCTCACTGTTCAGTGATGTAATATATGCACATAACTGACACATCAGACCACTGATGGCCACCTTCCTCTCCCAGCTCGCTGCGTCTGGACAAACTTTATGCAAATATGTTGAGTGGCGATCAATCAGACTGTTGCGCATGTGGTACTGTAACCGACGGTGTCAGTCCAGTGGGCACACGGTGAACCACAGAGAAAGAGATTAAATAAAAACACATTATTATGTTAGTTGCTTTTTTAAGTGTAAAAATAGGTCATTTTTGGGCCTCAGAACTACACTCATAAAAAAGATGGTTCTTTAAGGGTTCTTTAGTAAAGGCAGGGGTTCTTTATTTAATCATGAACACTAAAATAATTCAGATTGATGCAAAATGTGTTGTATATGGTTTTGTATGGCACCAAAAAAGGTTCTACTATTGTTACAACCTTGACATTGTAATAAGAGCAGAACTGTTTTTGGTGCTACATAGAACCCTCATCAAAAAAGTTCTATATAGAACTATATACACACATTCTCCATTAACCTGAAGAAGCACTTAACCATGCATAGAACCGCTTAAGCATGCAAATGGTTCTTTGTGTTTTCATAGATCCATTGTCTTTACTAAAGAACCATTTTTCATTTTAAGAGTGTTACTTTTCATAACCTAATGTTTTTAAACAGAACCATTAAATATTAGACTGGAGTGATGACAGCGTGTGTGGAGTCAGTAATTAAATGATTATAATAATTAATTATTAAGTTATAAAGAGTTAAATGTATATTTGTTATGTATTATGGTACAATTATGTTTCCTGACTAAAGGTACTGAAGATGTAGCCTTAAGGGTTCTGCCTCACTGACAGTTTGGTACCTTTCTTTTCTGAGGTTGTAGATCTTTACTACATTCAGTTTACTTTAAAGTTCTAGGGCTGTATTACAGAAACTTCTTCTCTTTCAGGCTTAACGTATGATCTTTTTCTTCAAGATAAGATCTACAGCAAATCTGACCTTAATTTAGGAATCTTATCTCATCCTACAGCATCTTTTCTTATCTCCAGTTAGGAAATCTTAACTTACTTGATAAAAGTCAGCAATCAACTGTCATGTCTGTTTCCTAGCAACCGATCATAAACACACACAGCAGAAACATAATCAAAATAATCAGATTAGCCAGACAGCTCAAACTGACCTAAAGCATGATAAACTGTAAGTAGTGAATAATGTGAGAGCGCCCCCTGCTGTTTATCAGAGCATTGCTGCTCCCTAGTTTCAGTCTCCATTTCCCAAATGCTGGTAGTGAACTATGCTGCCTGATACAGCCACCTAAAAACCATAGAAACAGGCCTTAAACATTAGTTAGGACCCTGTTGGGGTTTATCCTAAAGTTAGGACAGTGTTTAGGAGGTTTAGTCTAATTAGGATGTTTGTGTGATGCTGTTTTCTTATCTGGAGTTAATGATGGGATTATTAAGTTAGGAAGTATTGTTCTGGAATAGCTACTGTCCCAAATTCAGCCCGGACTGATGTCGTCATGGAAACTAAAAACATCAGATTTCAGAGTGAAGTTTCTGTGATAGGGCCCCTGATCTTTTTTACATTATTTTTGGCAGTTGCAGTGAAACAATCCTTGAATCTTGCAGTGTCACTGTGCCCTCAGCACTCGTACTTACTGTGTGCTGTTTAATATGATTGTTTTCCTCTAAATAAAATAAAAGGCTTTAAAACAGTAAACAAACAACAGAATACATGCTGAAAACAGCTAGCTATCCCCAAATGGGCAGTGTGTCTGTCCTCCTCTCTCTCCTATCCTCTCTCCAGCTCCACTACACTGACTCCTCCTGTAGGTGTTCCTCTGCGTCCTGGCCAGGCTCCTCATCCGTCATTCTCTACCATCTCTTCTTTCATCTGCTGCTTTTAGAAACCCATTCCAGACTTTTTATTTAGCCTGCGATTTCTGTTCAGGAGGTACCCAGCAGTGTTGACTCATTTTATTTGGTGTGGCAATAAAACGAAACGAGAGTGTGAGACTTAGAGTCTGATTTTTTGAGTCCTGACTGCCTTGGATCTTGTGAAGCTCCCAGATGGAGCACAGTGGAACTAATTCAGTAGTTCCGGCATTCACTTTGAGAGAAATCGGATGGCTTCGGGTTTGTAAAGTGCTGGGTGGCTTCATGCCTGAAGACCGGATCTTACGGCCATCTGACCAAATCTGCTCTGTCTTTCCTTTCAAAAAAAGAAACGCTGTACAGTTTCCACCAGCCAGAGATACAATATATGTCCAAAAGTTTGTAGACCGGTGTTTTGAAGAACCGACCATTCACAGTTCAATGCTGTGCAACTTTAATGAAACTTTGGGCGTGGTGACCTTAGCCTTGTGGTTTCTCCAGAGAATCCCATCCACAGTGCTTTAAAAAAATAAATTAGGACAAAATTTTCAATAAATATTGATTTTTTTATTGTGATGTGTATTTTACAGTAAAATTCAGCATATCTAGGGCAGTTCCTCTTTTCACTTGAGGGGGTTGACAAAGCCTAGCAACTTTTTCCACATGTTTACAAGTTTTACAAAAAAAAAAAATCTGAAAACTTAATGTCAGAGGTCATGGTTGCTCTTGTAGTTTATTTACTTCTTTTAGTGCTCAAAGGTTTGAGCTGAAGCAGAGCTTCACAGCACCCGCTGTAGAGCTCCCCTCCAAGTCAGCGATGGTCTATTTTAGCAGAATGGGCTGTTACCCCATTCTGGTAAATCTATAAAGTTATTCAGGCAGTTTTGAAGTTAAATGGTGCATTAACGATGTAACTAAATTAACTGTAACTTACCAACTCAGATTTCTTTACAGTGGGCTTTAATTAGCCAAACTCACAGATGAGAAGTGTTTTGCAGACACTTTTGGACATATACTGTATCCTCCCTGAAAGGAACAGACTCTGAGCTTCTCACTTCTGTGTGAGAGTGGGCAGTGCTTAGCATGTTAATTGCTATCATATTGGCAGATTGCTAAGCTCCTCAGTGCCTTCTTTCCACAGTGCTTGCATGTGAAGGTGGGTGAGAGGACTCGTAGATGTCCTCAGGGTTCATGTAAAGCAATGTCAACTTGTCTCTGATCGGTCTTGCCCTATTGACCTTTGGCTCTCAGAGGCCAGCGCGGTGTTTACTCCCACATCTGTGCGCTGTCATGTTTGTTTGAGAAAAATCTGTCCCAGAGGCAGAGACAGAGCAAGGCTCTGTATGTTTCCCTGTCTGACTGACCTTTTTGATCACTGTGATCTGACCAGCATCAAATTAAGACAGCACATTTACAGCGGCCCTATAAATGTTGCTTCCAGATATTGATCAGATCTCATTTCCACATACAATATTTACAAATCCCACAAACTGGAGCAAAGTCAGGTTTAAGTACTATAGAGTCCGAATCAATACAGAGTACAAATACTACAGCGTCCGAATCAATACCGAGTATAAATACTATAGAGTCCGAATCAATACAGAGTACAAATACTATAGAGTCCAAATCAATATTCAGTACAAATACTATAGAGTCCGAATCAATACAGAGTACAAATACTACAGAATCCAAATCAATACTCAGTTCAAATACTATAGAGTCCGAATCAATACAGAGTACAAATACTATAGAGTCCAAATCAATACTCAGTTCAAATACTATAGAGTCTGAATCAATACAGAGTACAAATAATATAGAGTCCAAATCAATACTAAGTATAAATACTATAGAGTCTGAATCAATACAGAGTACAAATACTATAGAGTCTGAATCAATACAGAGTACAAATACTATAGAGTCCGAATCAATACTCAGTACAAATACTATAGAGTCCAAATAAATACTAAGTACATATACTATCACGTCCAAAATAATACTGAGTACAAATACGGTTCCATATCTGACTGGCCTAGGCTGTTTTTGATCACTGTGATCTGACCAGCATTGAATTAAGACAGCATATTTACACTGGCCATATAAATGCAGTTTCCAGATATTGATCAGATCTCATTTTCACATACAGTATTTACAAATCACAGAAACTGGAACAAAGTCAGCTTTGACTTCTGCACATCTGACACATTAGCATTTGTTTCAATGTCAGAAACTGACAAAGGTAACATATTTTTCCTCAAAAAACAAAATAAATAAAATACCTCTATCTGTTTACAAGCACACATGCGTATGAATTGAAAGTTTAGAATTTGACTTCAACAGTCCGTTTTTAATTGTAGTCTCTCAGTGGGGAAGCTTTTCAGGTCTTCAGATGATCAGCATCAGCATCTATGCCCTGAGGTTTTCTCCATTTGTTGCTCCGAATGAATCCAACCAATACTAATGTAAATTAGTTAAATAAAACAGATATAGAAGCAATGATTTGGTTTTGCATTGCTCGAGTATGAGTCTTTGTCCATTAGCAGCAGTTAAAACAAAGAAAAATTGTTTTAAATAGATTTTAAATAGCTGGGATTGGCTTTGGTCAAAACCCAAGAATAATGGTTAGGCCGATGATGGAGACTAACACCAGTCTGGGAACAAACCCTATACATCTGACACAAAGATACTAACAAATCCAAGAGAAATCCAAGTACAAATACTATCAAGTCAAAACCATAATGAGTATAAAATCAGAGTCCAAATCAATACTCAAAACAAATACTATAGAGTTCAAATCAGTACTGAGTATAAATACTATAGAGTCCAAATCAATACTGAGTGTAAATACTATCAAAATACTATGGAGTCCAAAATAATACTTAGTTAAAATACCATAGTCTAAAACAATACTTAGTACAAATAATAATAGTACAAATAACAGAGATCAATATAATACCGAGTACAAATGCTACAGGGTCAAATAGAAAGTACAAAACAAGTCCAGTACAAATCAGAGGACAAATACTAACAAGTTCAAGACAAGTCTCATGCAAATAGTGTCCATCCAGTGTCAAAAAAAATTGCTCTAGCTGGTTATCAATCAAGATTTATTAATATAGAGAAAATCTGGGTCAAAGCCTCCTCCCAAATCCTTGAGTGGAATCAAGACTCAAAAGAGGAACCCATCCTCTCATCCTCCACCCACCTGCTCATTCTCAGCAAATGAGCAACATGATGTGTTAAGCTTTGTGAAGCTCATATATGGCTCAGGTGTTAACATTAACTAATTATCTACATTTTAACAAGTTTCACGAAACTTGTTTAACAAAGTTGAGACGGTTGCACCTGAGTACTACACAAGTTTGAAATGAAGTGCAAGAGGTGCACTTTATGCAACACAGGTGAAATTTAAGTTCACGCGTGACCAGACTGGGTGAGTCTCCGGCAAGAGTGTATGTTTGTGGTACTCAGTTTTCTGGCCCCTCCACTGACCCCTTAGCGATGGGACTGAGACAGTGACCCACTGCCTCATATCTTCTCTTCTAGAGCTCAGAGGCCGTTATCGAATGGCTGAGCGAATTTCAGCTGCAGGTCTACGCTCCAAACTTCATCAACGCCGGCTATGACATTCCCACCATTAGCCGAATGACCCCAGAGGTAAGAGCCAATCCCTCCCTCAGCGCTCCCCAAAACACCTCCAACGGTCTGGGCTCCTCCGTTACGGCCAAAAATGAGCCTCCAGCTCACACGGTCGAGAGCAGGGCGTCATGGGAGCTTGAATCTGATTGGTCCCGCTTCCCACGGCATGAGTGGGCAAGCTGAACTCTCCCAGCCAGAGCTGGCAGAGTCATGGCTGTTGGACGGCACGGTCCATATGGTGCTCTCTTATTTTGTGTGTCTCTTTTTGTCTGTTCCCCTGTGTGAATCTGTTCCTCCCCAGTGCTGGATGGTCAGTTATTGTGTGTAATGTGTTGTACATCTGTAGAAATGTTGGTAATGCTTCACTGTTCATAAGGCTACGTAACACCCACATAAGCTCACCATGACAACTGATATAAACATTTATAAAGGCTTATTCTGATGGGCGTCATCTATCACAGCGGCTGCATTTGTCAACTTTGAAGTCATTACTCGTTTTGGGATGAAACAACATTATAACTTTATAATACGTAATAAATAGAAATGTGCATTTTCGATAGAAATTACAGAGATTGCGCAGATTAAGCAGTTCCCAGGTGTTTGTCAGGATTTTGCTATGGTCTTCCAGGTGGTTGCCAGTGTGTTGCTAGGTGGTTGTTCTTATAATCCCAGGTTTTTGCTAGAGTGTTGCTAGGTGCTTGTTAAAATATTCCATGTGGTTGCTAGGGTGTTGCTAGGTGGTTGTTCTGGTATTCCAGGTGGTTGCTACAGCATTGCTAGGTGGTTTCAACAGTGATCTATCTGGTTGCTAAGGTGGGGCTGTGTAGTTACTGTAGTGTCTCTGGTGGTTGCTGTGGTTTTGTTAGGTGGTTGCTATGATATTCCACATGGTTGCCTGGGTGTTGCCATGTGATTGCTATGATTTCCCAGGTGGTTATTAGAATGTTGCTGTGATGTTGCTCTGGTATCTCAGGTGTTTGCTATGGCACTGCTAGGTGGTTGCTAAAGTTTTGCTAAGTGTTGTTCTGTTACCACGGGTTGTTGCTAGAGTGTTTGCAGGTTATTACAGTGTTGTTAGGTGGTTGCTATGATAATCTATGTTGTTGCCAGAGTGTTGGTGATCTATGTGTCTGTTAAAGCATTGCTAGGTGGTTACTATGGTGTCCCAGGTGTTTGCTGTGTCATTCCACAGGGTTGCCTGCGTATTGCTGTGGTATCCCAGGTGGCTGATAGAATGATGCCAAGATTTTGCTATGGTGCTCCAGGTGGTTGCTTGGGTGTTGCTATGCAGTTGTTTTGGTATGTCAGCAGGTGGTTAGGTGCTCGGCGGTTTCTACAGTGTTCTATGTGGTTACTACAATGTTGCTAGGTGGTTGCTCTGGGATCACAGGTTGTTGCTACAGTGTTGCTAGGTGGTTGTTATGGAGTTGTTAGGTGGTTACTGTGATATTCCATGTGGTTGCTAGGGTGTTGGTATGTGATTGCTATGGTATCCTAGGCGTTAGCTAGGATTTTGCTATGGTGCTAGAGGTGGTTGCTAGGGCATTGCTATGGTGTTATGTGTGGCTGCTAGATTGTTGCTTGGTGGTAACTACAGTATTCCCAGGTGGTTTCTAAAGCCCAGTGCCTGACATGGTGAGCATAATTTTGTTAGTGCGACATATACTGAGCTACAAAATCTATCATTTCATCCCATAAAGTGTCACGACAACCTAATGTCAGAACTTTTTGTGAACTTGACATCAAAGCTGACAAATCTTTTTGACAGATGATACCTATTGGAATACGTGTTTATAAAAGTTTACGTAGGTTTATGTCAGTTGTTATGAAGGGCTAATGTAGGTGTGATGTAGCTTTATGGACACTGACCTACAGTAAAGTGTTACTGAAATGCTTTCTAATGAAATTTTAATGAGGCATGATGCAGGTTTTCAGTGTAAACCATTTGAAATCACATTAACTACACAGATTAATCCTTTTTCTAGTCTTTGTGAGCGCTTACCCCTAATGCTTTTTCCATATTTCACCTTGAGGTTGTTTGTGTTGGCTTCATTATGCTAACCTATTTACGGATGATTATTTAAGCTTCGGAATACTGTACAAATGCAAAAGTCTGAGCACCTAGTGGATGTGTGCTGGGTGGAAAAGTCTGAGGGTACTCTGAAAATGCTTCTTTTCCTCACTTACTGCTGGTATTGTTTTGCTTTCCTCATTGCTTTGCAGGGCTTTTACATTGTCATTTCAAAAAACACTGTTAATCACTTATACATAAACAATATGAATGCATTCATTGATTTGTATCTATTTTACTGTATAAGTATGTTTATGTTTGTGTATGTTTACAGTGCATGGTTGCGTGAAGAGGGTATTGGGGCTGGTCTGATAGTAGGTTGGGATGCTTTATGCTTTTTTTTAGGACCTGACAGCCATTGGCGTAACTAAACCAGGTCATCGCAAGAAGATGACCTCAGAGATCAACAAGCTCAGCGTGACAGAGTGGACACCTGACCAAAAGCCTGTGAGTGTCACAAACACAAAAGAGGACAAACAAGAAAATAAATTATTACATTAAGAAACCATAATGAGGTATGTGTGATTCTCAGGCTAATCTCGGCGAGTGGTTAACCATGATAGGGCTGAGTCAGTACTACCAAGTTCTGGTCCAGAACGGCTATGAGAACATTGAGTTCATCACTGACATCACCTGGGAGGACCTGCAGGAGATCGGCATCACGAAGCTCGGTAGGAGAGAAAACGATTACAAGATGTTAATAATCACAAATGATCATTTTCATCTAATTATTATGCGCATTTGAGGTATTTTTGCTGCTTTAGTTCAGTTCCTTTTACTATCCGCAGAGAGGAAATTAGTTTCAGAGCCAGGTGTACTAAACATATAACACAAGAAAAAAACGCATCATTAGCAACATCCACAAAAACACACAATGCAGCTCATATATTATATCTAGTAATATAAAAATATTACCAAAACAGTATCAGTCTCACTTTCTGGGTGACGTGACAGATAAATATGTTATTTAAGGGAGTTTATTTTGATTGCCGCCTTAACAATGTTGTTGAGACAATTATTATTCCTTACATTAAGTTCCTAATAAAAAAGAAATCATAGAAAAAGTTAAAACAGATTCAGTAAATGACTTTATAGAGGAGGTTTAACTGTCTAACTTGCTTAAGAAGTGCAATCTGCTCCCTTTTTTTACAAATTATATCAGTGTTCATGTTAAAGATCAGTTTATCATCAATAACTCTCCCCATTTCTATATAACTCAACAAATACAGCTGATGGAGACTGGGGTACTTTATGGAAGTCAATTTTCATATAATTTGCTTTTGTAATGTTTAATTTCAAATTCATATCTATACACCACTTTGCACATGTACAGTCTCCTTATCTTGCATCAGGCCAACAATCACTGTATCATCTGCAAAACTCTATCTGTCTTGGTATGACTTTTATAGTCATCTGTGTAAAGGATTGCTTTGATGCACTAGATGACGCGGTGTGTGTTTTACTTATTAAATGGGTCGAAGAAGTCAGGCCATTCACTTGCAACAGCAGAGCTTGATCACTAATCATTGATATAAAATGATATGGCAAAAAATATAGAGTGACACATTATTGGACACATTTGACACATTTACTCTGAGTTGAAGTTCCTTATGGTACAGCAGAAAGATTTAACTTTTCTGTTTAAAAGTTTTTGGCAGTCTAATTCTCATCACCGCAATTCATTGAAATTTCAGTTTCTCATTACTGATATTTTTTACCGACAGTTTTTACTTTATTCAATTGGAGAATAAATGTGTGTACTATATTGTGTTACACTGTATTCTGTTATTGTATGCTGTATTTGTTGATGTAGACATTAACTTTAATGATTTCATTGTAAATGCTAAGGAAGTGGACCAAAACAACAAAATGTTACTTACAGTCACAACATTTTTGCATAAGTAAAAAAAAAAAAAAAATACAGAGGTTGTCAAGGTGTTGTGGTAATGAGATAAACTTGCAAAAAGATTTTTTTTTTTTTTTTTAGAATTAGCTTTAAAAATACGAGAACAGGACACTAAAGTTGTGGTGATGAGAATTCGGTCACGGAAATAAGAAAATGTTAATAAAAATGAATGTAAAATCAATTAAATCATTCAGATCTACTTTTAAGTATTCAATCAGGCGTCATTCTTTGAATATGAAAAAAGCAATAATTAAGATTTACCCATTTTACTTTTAATATTTGTGATAATAACCAATGTACCTACCCAAATCGGTCCAGGCCACCAGAAGAAGCTCATGCTGGCTGTGAAGAAGCTGGCAGAGATGCAGAAAAGCTCTGAAAATCGAAATACGCGTAAGAAACCTCCATCCTCACAGGACATGGTGGCTATCGAGAGCCCTCCACCGGACAGTGGAGAGTGCATGTCTCCAAAGATGACCACCTTCCAGGTAAAGGTGGGAATATCACTACCAGTTGATATGCTGAACAATAAAACAAAAATAAAGCTCTGCTTAAACAATATAATTTTGCATTCAAACTGGTAGTTAATGAATACTGAGATAAATTTGTTTAGCTGTATATTTAAATAACCACAGCCATCCCAACTTTCAGGACAGCGAGCTGAGCGGGGAACTTCAGGCTGCCCTGAGCCGCCCTGTAAATGTGCAGGATGGACCTGAGGTCCGAAATAATGCCAACGGGGGTCCGGTTCCCCAGCAGCGCTCACGTAGCCTCCATGAGAACAGCATCAACAAGAGCCGGGACTCAGAGGAACCGATTGGTCCTCCTAGAAAAGAGGCTCGTACAATGCGTCAGAGCAGTCAGGCGGGAGGCCAGAGAGGAAGTGTTTCACAACCAAAACCACGACAGTCTTACCCACAAGGCAGTGGTCCTCCTTATACTCCACCTCAGACTCCGACCAAGACCAAGCCGCCTTCCTCTCAGACCATGGCATCATCTCAGACCAAGCCCAAACCGAGCCCCCAGCTTCTGCAGCAGACAGAGAGACCCATGTCCCCTCGCTCTATGCCTCAGTCTCCAACTCACAGAGGGCATCCACAACCAGCCCCACAGCCTGTGGAGAGTGTAGAAGCAGTGCAGTCAGCACCAGCTGTCTCTGTACCTCTCCTGTGCCTGCCACCAGAGGGTGATGCTGACGATGGAAATGAGCAAGGTACACCAAAGAAGCGAGCTCACAGTCTGAACCGCTATGCTGTTTCCGATAGTGAAACAGAGCGGGATGAGGTAAACGTGCCAGACATGGGTGGCAAATACGCAACCGTCCAGCATCGGGTGGGCCGAAGTAACTCCATGAAAGGGCAAGCAGACAAGAATGTGAACCGCAGCCAGTCTTTTGCTCTTAGGCAGAAGAAGAAGGGTCCTCCACCGCCTCCACCCAAACGCTCCAGCTCGGCTATCTCCAGCTCCAGCAGCAACCTGACTGAGGTGCCCAAAGAAACAGGCACAGGTGGTCACCTCCTGGATGTCAATTACCAACCACAGAGACGCGCCAGTGACCTGGGGGGCACCGTGGACACAGGAAGTGCGGGCAGTGTAAGGAGCATCGCTGCCATGCTGGAGATGTCCTCCATTGGAGGGGGAGCTAAAGGTCTGGCTCAGAAATCTACAGGACATTATCTACAGGTAAGCAAGACTGAATCAGAAATGCTAAAATCGGCAGTTACCATATGTGCAGAAACATGGCGATACTGAAAACAGGACTTTTTAAATGATATTAAAATGGAAGACAGAGGCTGCCGAGTTGGAGGACTTTCATGTCTATCCAATCCTCAGAGCAATAATTTTGTGGAAAATCAAATTGAACCAGTTTCTGGTGTCAGAGGTTTAGTCAGTGTGAGTAAAAAAGTATTGAACTTTTTTGGAAGTTTGTGTTTTGTAGCTACTACAAACTGTAGTTGCATTTGTCTTAAGGCTTTCACTTTGCACCTTTGCATAAATCCTTGATAGATTTGTTCTCCTCAGGTGAGTACAACAGGCGGGAAGCAACACGATGCCATTGGTCTGGATGGAGAGGTGGTGAACCGGCGCAGGACCATCAGTGGGCCAGTGACTGATCTGGTGGCTGCAGCTAAAAGAGGTCCACACCAGCCTCAGCCTATGCAGATCCAGCAAGTCCAGCAGGTCCAGGACAGACTGTCACAGGAACCTCAGCAAAGCTCTACTGGCAGCTCAGCCGAAAATCTGCCATTCGCTGAGGATGGAAACCTCACCATCAAGCAGAGACCCAGACAGGGCAAGGGTGAGGGTGATGACGGAGTGGATGGTATATATTCCCTGCCACAAGAGGAGCCCCCCAACATGGATGGTACAAGCACTTTTAAAAGGAGGACCTGGAGCTCCAAGCAACACCAAGAGGAAGCCAAGTTCCACCTCATTGAGTCCAACACGGTGAAACGAAGACCCAAAAGCAGGGAGAACAAGGAGTCTGAGGAGCCGCAGCAGCAAGAACCACAGGCTGTGCCTTACCAGAACGGTACTGGCACCATCAAGAGACGCCCAACATCTGACATGACTGTGTCTGAACAGCCTAGGCCACAGGAGCATGTAGAGAACAAGCCTCGCAGGGACAGCGCAGACCTGGAGGGCCAGCTTAATGAAAGCATGCCTCGCAAACCTGCCAAACCTCCAGTGTCACCCAAACCTGTTCTGGCCCAACATTTGAAGAAGCAGGGACCTCCGGCTGCCGTGACCAAGAAAGCCCCTTTTCCTGGACCAGGGGCACCTGGCAGCCCAGGTACTACACAGTGTGGCCCTTTCTCTTGCCCTGTCTTTACACAATTATGTGAGTATCCTCTCAAAGGCTTGATGCCTTTCTTTTCTTGTTGGATCAAAATTTGCTCAGGTGAGTTTCTCTTCCCATCTCTCTCCCCTCTCTCTCTCTTTTATGTAGTTGAAGGGAAGAAAATGCCTCCTCCAGTTTCTCCGAAACCCACCCCTCCTCCCACGGCTCCCAAGCCGTCGAAGAACATCCTTCAGTCCATGAATGCAACGCCCAACCAGACCCCTGTGCCATCTCCAGCAAGGCAACCGGTCACGAAGATCGAAAGCCCAGCTTTGACCACAAACCCGGTCAAGTCCCGACTCCGCCGGCCCAAAGCCCCCAGACTCCACACACACCGCAGACCCCGGTGACGCCACAAACCCCGCAGACGCCCCAAACTCCCCAGACCCCTGTGCCTCCCCCTGTGAAGCCTCCTCGCTCCTCCATCAGTGGGGTGTCTATGGACAGTGGCAGCGGCGGATCAGGGCCAGGATCGGGAGTAATGACTGCGGATGCTGTGCAGCAGAAGATTGAGGAGACTAGCGCTTCACTGGCTGCAGCATTACAGGCCGTGGAAGAGAAGATTAAAGAAGACAGGCACAGAGAGTGAGTCCCATACATGCTGTGAATATCATATATGTCGCCATGGTCAGGGTCATAACAGTGAATTTATGATTTGAAGTAATGGACCGTTGCAAAAATACACTGTAGAGTAGTGGTCTGGCCCTGGAGGTCTACCTTCCTGCAGAGCCTGGTTTCAACCACAGGTTGCTTCACCTGCTCCAGCTAATCACCCTCTTCCTAAGTCCCTGATTGGCTGGATTAGATGTATTAGAGCACAGTAAGGAGTAGGGCAGCTTATGGGAGACAGGTTGGAACTAAACTCTGCAGGGAGGTAGATCAGGGTTGGAGACCACTGCTGTAGAGGTTCTGCCAACATGATTTATTAGGTATACACAGTATCAACTTGCAAACCACTAAGATCTGCATGTACCAACTTAAAGATGCACGTTATACATAATAGATAAGTGTGTTTAGATGAAGGTGAATGTGATACAAAAAGGGACAGTTTATATTATACAGTTTATATTGGAAATCCGTTCTGAACAGCTGATGCAATTGAAAGGGTCTGTTTTGGGTCTGGCAATGGCACACTTTAGTGTCATTTCGATAAGACACGTAAATAAACCTCTCCACTCTGATCTTGGTCTATATCTATAAGACTTACTACAAACATAAACAAAACTTCACCGCTACAAGTAGCCAGGGGGCGGTATTCTCAAATCTAATCTCAGATCAGAATCCTTTGACGATCACCACTGTCTCAGTCTAGATTAGCACTCAGACACCTGAGGTGGTTTGTGAATACAGATCCTGTTTTCCAAAGTGGATACTCAGAATTTGGTTTGTGTTAATAGTTCATAGGAAGTCATACTGTCTCCTAAACCAGTTCTTAAACATTTACACTTCAACGCCCACATATTTACTGTCATACTGTCTCCTAAAAAAGTTCTTAAACATTTACACCTCAACGCCCACATATTTACCACTAGAAAGCATGAAGGCCCACAGGGAAATAAAAGTTGGTAATACTTTACAGCAGGGTACAGTTCATATGGCTACATGACACCCACATAGGCTTGTCATGACAACTGACATAGACCTAGATGAATGTGTATAAATGCTAATTCCATAATCTGTCATAAAGGCTACTTTAGCTGACTTTGATCAAAATTGGCAGATGTAACCTTTATAGCTAAAGACACCTATTGGAACTAGAATTTCTAAACATTTATGTAGATCTGTGTCAGTTGTCATGATGTAGGCGTCATGTAGGCTTATGAACCGTACCCTACAGTAAAGTGTTACTGTAAACTTTTTGTTTGAAAACATAATTTTGTAAAAATCCACTACAGTTGTATTTGGTTGGCTACCCCACAATCTGGGACATGAATCAGTGAACTTAAAATGTAAACAGAGTGGGATATTGTAGCCTGAAATAAGGCAGAACAGTGCCCGATGAAGTGGGATGTTTCTACAACACAATTTTTGAGCCAGTTGCTTGTAATATTTAGTTTTTAGAGTTAAAGGGCAAAAAATGAACAAAGCTGCTGTTTTTGCAAGGCTTGTATTAATATTGTTTCCTATTTGAACACATTTTATATTTCCCTTTTTATTATTTATTCACTGATTTTAATGACAAAGTGCCTTCACATGCCCACTGCAGACAACTGGCCTCCCTCAGTACTGGTCTGAGGACCACTGAAGGGGCTTCATGGACCACTTGTGGTGTCCAAGAGGTTGAGTCATTATCTCCATGGACAATCTAAACTTCATCCAACCAACAGACTTACTCTGATCTTACTGCACCTTCAGTCTTGCAAATCTGTACTTGCACATATAGATTGACATCTTGTACATCTTCTAACCATATCTTGTATAATCTGGAAGATTCTATATCAGTATCCTGTCCTGCATCTCATTTATTATCTACCTCAGACTAACTGCACATACGGAATGTGTACAGCAGCACATTTCATAGCTTTATTTTTCGTAACTTATTACTGTACAACTGTACATTGTATTGTACAACTGTATATTCAGAGTCAGTGTATGTGTGTGCGTGTGTGGTGTGTGTATATATATATATATATATATATATATATATATATAATATATACACACACACACATATACACTCACCAGCCACTTTATTAGGTACACTTGCTAGTATAAGGTTGGGCCCCCTTTTGCCTTCAGAACTGCCTTAATTCTTCATGGCATACCTTTAAACAAGGTGTTAGAAACATTCCTCAGTGATTTCGTTTATTTATTTGAGTTACTGTTGCCTTTCTATCATCTCGAACCAGTCTGCCCATTCTCCTCTGACCTCTTACATCAAAAAGCCATTTTCGTCCACACAGCTGCCGCTCACTTGGTATTTTTCTCTTTTTCTGTAAACCCTAGAAATGGTTGTGTGTGAAAATCCCAGTAGATTAGCAGTTTCTGAAATACTCAGACCAGCCCGTCTGACACGAACAACCATGCCACGTTCAAAGTCACTTAAATCACCTTTCTTCCCCATTCTGATGCTCAGTTTGCACTTCAGCAAGTTGTCTCAACTATCTCTAAATGCCTAAATGCATTGAGCTTTTAGTGATTGGCTATGATTGGTGATTGGCTGATTAGCTATTTGTGTTAACAAGCAGCTGAGCAGGTGTACATAATAAAGTGGCCAGTGAGTGTATATATATGTATTTCTCTTTCTTCTTAGATATTTATGTTTTTTGTATTTAAATTCTATAAATAGGCTATGCACCTAAGTTTTTCACTCACTTTCGTTGGGCTCTGACTGAAGGCAAAATATCCAACCCTAACCCTGCTGTCAGGCTGAAGATGGTAGTGGTCCAGTGGTACTGAGGTGTTAAATACTGTGAATGTGTTTGTGTTCCTGCAGCTCAGTGACAGAGAACAAGAGCACAGTGAGCATCCTGGACGACATCGGCAGCATGTTTGACGACCTGGCAGACCAGCTGGACGCCATGCTGGAGTGAAGAGCACAGCCTGCGTCTCTGTGGCACAACCTCAGGACCCAGGAGAGCACAAAAAGGGCACAAATAACCAACCGACTAACCAAACAAACCCACAAAACCTTCAGAACCTCCAAAACCTCCGACCCCCAGCCTCCTGTACCTTCTCCCTCCTGTTCTTCTCCTGCTTCCTGAATATCCCCACTCTCCTTCTCTCTCCCCCCCGAAGTTGGTTTGCACAACCCCCACAGGTGAAGTGACCTCAGGGCTGGGCGATGAAGATCATCCAGGGCTTTACGAGGGTGGAGAGGGCAGAGGACGAGTTTTACCAGAAAATAAACTCAACTGTCTGTTCTTTTCCATTCAAAAATGCTATCGTGAGGAATGAATAGAAAAACAATACCAATAATTACTGTATATGAAATTATAGTATGGTATGTGTACATTGTAAGCATGAGGAAAGTTTGTATCTATAAAGAAAAAAATCTCATAGTGAGAGTCATGCATTAGTACAGTAATATATATATATATATAAGTATATATATATAAATATATATAAATATTTTATTTTGTTTTTATTTCATGGTAAATGGTACAATACAGTGTTATGTTACAGAACTCTATGGACTTTCCTGACAGAAATACAAATTTTTCTATGACAAAAACAGAGTTTAAAAAAGATGCTAAGCTAGCTGTCATATAAATATATATTAACTGTGCTCAGTAGAGGGCAGTAGTGAGCCGTGTTGACTTTAGTGATTGGAGTTCCTGTGAAATCCTACTCTGCTCTGTGTGCTTGCCTCGAGCTCCCGTACCTCTGTATAGAACCTTTTAGTTTTCCGCTGCCTCATTCAACACGGATGTGTCCGCACGAGGGATGGGCATGAACTCAGTTCAGTTTATTCATTAGCACTGTTTACAAACAGTCATCGTCCTGATCCAGATGCAAAAAAGGGTTGAGAAGTTGACTGTTCTATCGGCTAAAATGATTAAAAACGCAATCAAGGGAGGTCTCAGAACAAACAAGGTGGTGATGTGGACCAATCACAGTCAGGGGGAGGTCCCAGAACAAACAAGGTGGTGATGTGGACCAATCACAGTCGGGGGAGGTCTCAGAACTAACAAAGCAGTGCTTAAAACCAGTCACAGTCAGGGGGAGGTCTCAGAACTAATGAGGCAGTGATTAGAACTAATCACAGTCAGGGGGAGGGCTCAGAACGAATAGAAAATTGCAAAAACTTGTGTGTCTGTTATTAGCTGTATTCAACTAATCAAATTAGTTGTGTCTAATCAAATCCAACTGATGAAATGATGTTACTATTTGCATATTCATAAATATTAAAATGCCCATCCCTGGTCCGTATGTGCCATCATGCCCCCGTTTCTGCCCCCCAACCTCGTCCTGCGCAGTGTCTCGTGTGCCTTAACACGACAGGTGACCTCAGAGCTGAAAACACACTCACGGATGTTGATTCTGGGAGTCAGTAGAGGGTGCTGTGGAGAGATTCTGAACAAAATAGAAATCAGTGACCTCAATCTAAACAAATCCTGGCCTGAGCAGATAACAAAACTGCAGTATAATATAGAAGATAAAAGCCCCCATGACATCACCACAGGTTTACAACTACAGTTTTAGAACAACGTTTGGTTCTTTTCATAAATCTTGCACCACCTAGCCATTGAAGGCGGTAATATCTCAAGACATAAAAGCTGCATGACTTATGTTTACGCCAAATTTATTCTTTTTCAGTTAAGTTTACGAGTAGGATTAGCATCATGACAGTAGACTGGCAATGGCAAACTGGACATTCCCTGTTTTTGAAAGGAGCAAATATGGAAAGCTCTGCCACCGCAAACGGCAACAGCAGCATGCTGCAGTGGTTTGCATGATGTTCCACCAAGAACCGTCACAAATGAATAATCCAGGTTGTATTTCCTCGGAAATGCAGGCACTGAACGCCCATAGTTTCAGTGTCCAGGGGGTTATTCCACAAAGCAGGATTCCCCAGTTAGCCAGACAACTTAAGGCCAAAGATGAGGACTGTCCAATGGGAATACTCAGCTCTTTTCTTATTGAACAGGCTTGACTTTGAGCTCAAGTTATCCAGCTAAACTGAGAAATCCTGCTTTGTGGAATATTCCCAGGTGTAGCTACTGGATAACAAAATCAAACGACTGTTGTAAAGATTAGTATGTTAAAAACACCTTCCAAGATAAAACAGTGGCTAACACCTCTCGCACACTGCAAGGAACACCAGTAATGCAACCGTCATTGCACTGTTTACATGACTGTTGTTACACCAGTTCAATGACAAGAATGTTAAGTCTTGCAAGCCAAACTCGTGCCTGCTGTCAGAGAGTCAATTCGTCACTTACCATGACCAAGAACGGCCAACTTTGACAGGTAGAGGCCGTTTGACTGACGCAAATTAACCAATCACAATCAACGTGGCCTGCAACAAAAAAACCCACAGCAAACTCATGAGAATCTCAGTTAGAAGCTACTGAATGCTCAAAAAATCCCTACATTAACTTTAACATCATACTTTTCAGTCCAGTGAAAAGCTCGCACTGAAAGCTTGGTCACTTCATGCAGAGCGAGAAACTATTTTAACTTATGTTGCTCATCTGCCTGATAAAACCTGCTGCACAGAAGAGTGTTTACATGGCTGAGAGACAATCAGAAAACAGCTGACAAGATCCTGAGGCTTGTGGTCAGCTTAACATTCAAAAGATCTCAGTCTACGTGTGGCTCAGAAAATAAAAGTGAACACAGTGTACCGACAGAGCTAGCAGTAGCCTCTGGGGAGCATTTGCTGCTCTGCGCATTCTTCGTTTTGAGGCTGTTGGTCTAAAACCGTAGACACGGTTTGGCGGCATGTCTACAGCAAATAAAGAAACAATGAGATTCTGGTTGTAAAGATTTTTAAATCTGATGGAAACTAAAAGGGCTTCATTCCTGCCGGTTTGGGGCTGAGCTGAGCTGATGAGGGCCTGAAGGTGCTGTAGGTCAAGTGAAGGGAACAAGCATGTCTGAGAATGAGCACAAAACAGGACCCCAAAAATAAGACTATGAGCTGAGAGAAGATTTAGAACGATGGCTTTACTGACATTGGTGTCGCTAATGGGTCTCCTAACCCTTCCTCACACTTTCTCTCGTGTTAAGTTCCTTTGTGTGGAGGAGATTTGCATGCAGTGCAGGTGTTTAGGTTGATTTACACTGGACAGAAGCGGCGTGTCAGATTTGGAGCAGAGCTGAACTTCAGACAAGTCTGGCCAATGTGGCGTGTTAAAGGCAGGCGATGCAAATATTAGTCTGATGATGCAAACTACACTGATTAATCCAGAAATAACTACATAAATATTAATTTAAGACTACATGTGAATTGGATTTGGCAGTAAAAACTTCCTCATAACGCTCGCATACAGCTGGAGAGGGGGATGCGGTCACCATGCCGGACCAGGATAAACATAAATAATGTGTTAAGCTGCTGTAGGAAGGAATTCTGATTTTCTCTTTTCTCTTCAAACAGCCGTTTCCTTTTCACCAAACTCATATTACCGGGTTAACGTCTGTCTGATTAAGCAAGAACCACTGAGGTTACTGTCTAGAACAGTGTTTCTGAACTCTGGTTCTGTAATCCACCTGTGGAAAATATGTAGATGGGTGTTTTTGCTGCATTTGAGTGGAAAGTTGGGCAGAGTGCCCCCTGCTGTTTGCATTTAAAATGTAGCATAAAAAGTGGAAATTCCACCCATTTTTCAAAATTTACATAATGAAATGGTTAAGATGTAAACAGTGCGGTTCAGAGTGATTTGATGTGAAACGCTCTGTTCTAGAGAAACTCACTGAGTCATAACTGTTCACAGTGATGATAGGAACCAGACGTCCACCTCTAAAAGCTCCCCCACAGAAAGTTCCTACATGAAATGGTTATGAATTCACTGCCTGATGACTGAGATGCTGTTTTATGATCGTTTTCAGAACTTAAACTCCATTCATGGTGGAGGGATACATGCAGGGTGCTGTGAGGCAAAATAGTCCCCAAAGAAAACGTATTATTCCAGATTTTCCACTATTTTCCATCATCAACATTCCATATAAACTCAGAAGGCTTGCGTAGGTTCACTGGTGGTTCTGGGTAGTAAATAAAATGTTTATATTTGTGTTGTAGTCATGGCGACTACAACTTCCTATCACCACCCCTCTAAAGACATCTGGACCATTTTTTAAATTGGATTAGCATATTAAAACAATCTAATATACAGTTATAAATACAGTTTGTACAAAGTGTTCCTCCAAAAATGGGGAGCAGCATTGAGCTGTGGGTTTTGTAGAAATGTTATCTCCACAGTTACACAGCTTAGCAGATATTCTCAAAATTGCAATTAATTGCATCACAATATATACATTGCTGTTCATATTGTGTTCATATTGTGTATATCATCAGTTCTTAACATCACTCTTAACATCACTACTGCATGTTTGATTATAGAGCCTCATTAATCCTGTTTAGTTGGATTTAGTGAAGCTCAGTGTGTGAAATGTTAAATTCAAATAATTGTATTCTTATTTTTTAATAGCATTTTTAAAATTTGGCACTATTTTATTTGTTCTGGCTTATGTCAGCAAAAAAATATTGTGACCCACCATGTATCGCAAAACATGTTGGTACTTTTAAAGTTTCAAAAAAAAGTTTGTGCTTTCAGTGATTTTAGTATGTTATTAAAATGTCTTAAAATGATTCACGTTTTAAATGCAACCAGCAGATGGCGCAGGTCTGCACTTTCCCTCCCTGTGACGCCTCAGATCTGCTGCAGAAAATATAAATACAAAGCTGAGCATTCATTTGGTCTTCAGAGCTGGAGATGTTTTAGCCTCTGAACTCATAATGACCTTCATTTACTACTGCAAGATGATTTAATGACCCGAGTGACAGAAAAGAGATCACCGTCCACCTGTCAGCGGTTTCTATCATCACAGATAGGAAAAGGCTGCACACCAAAAATACATTAGACCTCAACTCTTAATAGTTTGGTGAGAACAGCCTCCAACAGTTATTCCAAATATAATCAATCAGCTAAGACATGGTTGGGGAGTGAAATTTGCTTCTTTAATTTTAGCAGCGGAGCTATGAGTTCACTGTAAACTTTAGAAATAGAGTTCAAAAGCATCTCTTGTCACACATTCCTTTACAGAATTCCATCTTTCTCCTGAATGAACATGCACAGTAGAGAGCGCACAACACAAACGTTGGCACCATTGTGGACACTTTCAAAATGAACGTGTTGCTAGCCTGTAAAGAGGAAGTGAAAAGAGAGAACTAAAAAAACTCCTGGCCTTTGAGGTCTGCTCTGAGGGCTCTGACGGTCTAAATAATAATTGTGACATAAATAGAGCCTTTGAGTGGTTTGGTGTGAGCCGGTTCATAGAGTATTAGTAAAAATAAGTTTTCTTTGGGGACTATTCTGCCTCACAGCACGATGCATGTATCCCTCCACCATGAATGAAGTTTAAGTTCTCAGTGTCTCAGACGTTAGGCAGTGAATTCATAACCATTTCATGTAGGAACTTTCTGTGAGGGAGCTATTAGAGGTGGACGTCTGGTTCCTATCACCACCACTGTTAACAAATCTGACTCGGCAAGTTTCTCTAGAACGAACCGTTTCACACCAAACCGCCCTGAAAGGCTCTGTTTACATCTTAAACACTTAATTATGCAAGGATTTTGAGAAAGTGGTGGAGTTCCCCTTTAAGTACAGCGACAAAGCGCTTATTTAGTCATAGAAACTGCTTTGAAAATATCTGGAGGCCTCTGGTTTTGGCGACCTGTTAGCTACATTAGCCTCGTAGCTTTAGTGCTAAAGCTAACGAAGAAACCTTCGTACATCAAACGTGTCTCAGCTGAGCGACTGCGTTTGGGGTGAAATGGGGCAGAAGTATCGCTTTAACTCAAGGCACTTCAGGTTCAGAGCAGTTTTACAGTGTGAACAGGAACTCGACCCCCGCCCTCACCATCTCTCATCATTGTCACGACAATCTCCCGCCTCCTTCTGATGATCTCCACAGCATCCAGGAGACGGAGCTAAAACGAGTCTGCGATTAGGAAAAGGGCAGAAACACCATTTACAGAAAAAGGAAAAACCCACCACGCGCAGTGTCACCCCCTTGTGGTCATGAAGAAAATACTTTAGGTTTTAAGTTATAAGCATAGATTATATTATTAAAGATGTTTTAACAATGGTATTTAATGACGTGCAAACTTAAAGAGGGCTTTTAGGTGAAACTAAATTAACTGTAGATGATTTGTAGAATATTTTTTTTCTTTTTTTAAATTAAAGTAGCTTTTGTGGCCAAATTTTCACATTGTTTTGACAAGTTGTATATTATGCAATGTTTTTTCTTTTTCTTAAAGAAATGTACGTGCCTTGCTTTGGTTCTTTCACACCGTTTTCGGCTGGTTTGTGATTTTGGACTCTCCTCCGCTCTTTCTGACTGGTGTTTGCTGTTGGCTGGGTCGGCGTGGGAGCTTCATTCTGCTCTAAACTCTGAGAAACTGCAGTTGGATTGCTTCTCTTGTGTTGATTCAGCTGTTAACCGTCCTCCTCCGGCTTTGTAAATAGCTGAATGTGTTGTTGTGAAGCTTCATCCCCTTTTATTAACATCCGTTCTGCATTTTATAATAGTCATTTTTACTGTCAGGGTTGTTTATCTCTCTTTATTTTTGCCTTTTTTGCTGATAAAAACAGATTAAAAAAAGGTGTGCTGGTGCAAAATATTATTTGGTTAAAAATTGTAAAATTTTATTTTCATCCTATTTGCAGAGAAATGAAATGAAAATTTTAAAAAGGCGAGTTTTCCTGCACTGCTGCGCGAGTGTGCAGGCTGTATATTGTGTCGATGTTGTATATGACCTGCTGTGACTGGCATTGGGAAATGTGGTGTGCTTGCAGTGATGCACAACAACCACCTGCTCTAAATAAAATAAATGTTCTATACAAACAGCTGTTCTCATTCTCGCTGCAAATCGTTCACTAAAACAATAAAAAATTACGCCAAAAGGCCAAAACAGATTAGTTTTAGCACTTTAGCTATGAGGCTAACAGAGCTAGCCAGTGATGGAAGCTTGCTGTTAGCATAGTGCTAACGCATACCTTGGCTTCTTACTCAAAATGTCAGCTCCACCTTAATAGAACTTACTGAGGCACCAGCCTTTAAGTGATTTTACTTACAATTGTATCGGAAAGGAAAAGGACAACGGACTCTAATTAAATGTGGGATGTTTTTAACTTTTAGCAGATTTTAAATTGTGCTGTATACACCCGAAAAAAACTTAAAAGGTTCTTTAATAAAAATATTAGTCCTATATAGAACCATGAACACTCAATCACTTACAATATTAAATGGTTCTTTAGATTGATGGAGAATGTGTTCTATAGAGCTCTATATAGAACCGTTTTGAAAATAGAAAAGGATCCCGCTATTTTAACAAGCTTGGCATTGTAAACAATAGCAGAACCCTTTTTTTTGGTGCTATATGGAATCATTTACAGCTCGTTCTCCATCAGTAGGAAGAACCAATTCACCATGCAAATTGATCTTTAAGTATTCATGGTTCTACTCATTGTCCTTACTAAACAACCCATTTAAGAGTAAAGTACGGTGTTCTTTAGTTGTAATACTTCAAATTATAGTCGTAGTAAATACTTTATTTCAACAAAAATAGTATGTAAATGAAGCATTAGCGATTAGCATGGTGCTAACTCTTAGCATTCTGTTCACCAGCTTATTTACATGTTGCTTTGCGCCTTAAACGGTGCAGCAGTTAAACTCAGGCACCTAAAGCATCATTGAATGTGGAAAGGAAAATTCCAGTAAGCTGGAAAATAGGAATCCAACTTTAGCTTTGAGCTTCAGACTGCGTGGAGGTGCTCCGTATCACCAATGGCACCAATCTCTTAACTTATCTGTTCTCTATAAACATGGACTAAAGGACATTAGCATAGCTAAACAGTAGCAGCAGCTCAAATCCTGTCCATGCATTTGCTAAATGACTGTATTAGCTTCCATTGTTTGTTAGCTACATTAGCCTAATAGCATCAGCGCTAAAACTAATGCAACAAACTTCAGACACCAAACACGTCTCAGCTTCTTATTTAAATGCTCCTTTCCACCTTAAATAGTGCAGCACTCCGGCACCTGAAGCATCATTTAAGGTGGAAAGGAAAATTCCACTAAGCTGGAAAATAGGAATCCAACTTTAGCTTTGAGCTTCAGACTGCGTGGAGGTGTTTAGTATCACTAATAGTCTTTATGTCGTGATTGATTACCCTATCACTGTTTGAATCTGTTCTCTATAAACATGGACTAAAGGACATTGTTTAGCTATGCTAGAGTAGCAGCAGCTCAAATCTTGTCCATGCATTTGCTAAATGACTGCGTTAGCTTCCATTACTTGTTAGCTACATTAGTCTCATAGCATTAGTGCTAAAACTAACACAGCAAACTTCAGACACCAAACACGTCTTGACTGGTCATCTACATTTGGAGTAACAGAGGTGAAAAGCGGCTAAAGCTGATTTTGCCACCAAACCATCTTAATAATGCTGTAGTGCAGTCAGTGTTAGCCTAGTTACTATTTCAAGTATAGAAAACAATGTAGGCCAGTTTCCTGGACATGAACTAAGGAACAAAAACACAATCTCCAATATGGTGAGATTCACTACTGATGCTGCAGAATAAGTCTGAGAAACCTGTAAGAATTAAAGCAAGTTTGTGCAATGCTAATGTGGCTAACACTGAATGGACACTAGTAGCCACTAGTTAGCATGAAGTCACTTGCATTAAGCTATCTGGTGACTATTTTGCTTTTGTTGACGAAATTACTTCAACATTTTCTGCATAACTCAGTGTGTGAGATGTAAACAAAGATTCAGAGTGGGTTTGGTGTGAAATGGTTCAGATGTCTTTACACTGGTGGTGTTAAGAACCAGGGGTCAACATGCCTACAACACAAATATAGACATTTTATTTACTACCCAGAACCACCAGGGAACCTACATCAGTCTTCTGAGTTTATATGGAATGTTGATGATGGAAAATAGTGGAAAATCTGGAATAATAATTTTTCTTTGGGAACGATTTGGCTTACAAACTCCACACACTTGGACTGAGCATCTCTCTCTGCAATTGGGTCCTGGACTTCCTGACTAACAGGCCACAGTCTGTGAGGATCCACAACATCTCCTCCTCCACCATCATCCTCAGCACCGGCTCCCCCCCAGGGCTGTGTGCTGAGCCCCATCCTGTTTACACTGCTCACATATGACTGCTCAGCCATCCATCCAGGCTGTGGTACGGCAGTGGTCGGATGCATCACAAATATTGATGAGTCTGGCCATAGGCAGGAGGTGGAACACCTGGAGAGTTGGGGCAGTGAGAACAATCTGCATCAACGTGAAGAAGACAAAGGAGATGATTGTGAATTTCAGAAGGGGCAACACCATCCCTCCCCTCCCCTACATGTCAGCAGATCTGCAGTGGAAGTGGTCTTCAGTTATAGGTATTTGGGCGTACACCTAAGTAACAATCTTACCTGGAGTAAAAACACTTCCAGCCTGATCAGGAAGGCACATCAGCGCCTCTACTTCCTCAGAAGGCTGAGGCGTGCTGGACTCGGGAGCTCAGTCCTCACCTTATTCTACAGATGTGTGGTGGAGAGCGTTTTGTGTGCTCCAGCTTCACCGTGTGGCATGGAAGCTGCTCTGTGGCAGAAAGGAAAGCTCTGCAGAGGGTGGTGAAGGCTGCACAGAGGACTGTTGGAGTCCCACCACCATGGACATTTACACTTCCAGATGCAGGAAAAGGGCCACTGGCATCATGAAGAACCCCACCCATCCAGCACACCCACTTTTTGTTCCGCTCCCCTCAGGTAGGAGGCTGCGGAGCATTAAGTGCAAAACAACCAGACTGAGGAACAGCTTCTTCTCTGAAGCTGTAAGACTCTTAAATTCCAATTAGACAATCACTGCAATGGCACTTCATGTCCACTTATTAACTGCTGCTTTACTGAATCAGTGCCTCCACTAGATCATCCACACATGTCACTTTATACATTAACAGCATTTAGATGTACACCTCCTACCTCGTACTCATACTGCTGCGGTCCATGCTGCTGTTATTGGTCCACCCCTTTATTTGCACCTTCTTTTTGTTTATGTTACTTGGGAGTTGACTGGACCGTGAGTACAATGTTTTGTTCCACCTCATGTACCACATGTGATGTGAGTGACAATAAAGCCTTATCTTATCTTATTTTGTCTCACAGCACCCTGCATGTATCCCTCCACCATGAAGAGAGTAAGTTCTCAAAACTATCATAAAACAGCGTCTCAGTCATCAGGCAGTGAATCGATAACCATTTCATGTAGTAACTTTCTGTGAGGGAGATTTTAGAGGTGGACGTCTGGTTCCTATCACCACCACTGTGAACAGTTCTGACTCGGCAAGTTTTACTGGAGTGTTTCACACCAAGCCACTCTGAACCGCTCTATTTACATCTGAACCAGTTAATTATGTAGGACTTTTGAATTTCCCCTCTAATTAAAGCTTGTTATGTGAAGCTGGAGTGGTGCTTTTTGGATTGTAGCTTGCAGTTCTGAGGTTGTGCACTAGAGGGAGGGAAACGCACACAAGACACTCATACCGACTTACTGCTCGTGTACATTCTGTAAACTCTGTGCAACTTATTTAACACAAAAACTTCAAAATATCCACTGCTTTAATGGTAAAATCAGGCATACGTGGTTTTTTACAAGTGATCCTGTCCACAATTGCAGTGGAGAAAAAAAAAAACCCAATCCTCACACGAGGAACCAGTTCAGCCGGTGCAAAACTACAAAAACATCAAACACAATTATAGCAAGTACAACAAAATCTATTCAGAACTTTTAGTGATTTTGTTCAAAAGGCAACCCACTGCATCTGCAGAAAATAACACTTACATGAGCAAATTCAACACTGATTCTGATTTCTTTAAAAGGACAAATCCACTAAGTTTTTGAAACCCCGGTATAGTTAACTGTTAAATATGTAAAGAGAGTAATTCAGAGTGGTTTGGTGTGAAACGCCCTGATCTAGTCACGACTGTTCAGTGGCGTTGATAGGAACCAGACGTCCACCTCAAAAAACTCCCTCACAGAGTTCCTACATGAAACGGTTATGAATTCACTGCCTGATGACTGAGACGCTGTTTTATGATAGTTTAGATAACTTAAACTCCATTCATGGTGGAAGGACACATGCAGGGTGTTGTGGAGCAAAATAGTCCCCCAAGAAAACTTTTCTACTATTTTACCATTATCAACATTGATGTCTATAGTCTTGGTGACCCCTGGTTCCTATCACCACTACTGTAAAGACATCTGAACCATTTCACACCAAACCTCTCTGAACCACCTGTTTACACCTGACACACGGAGTTATTCAGGAATTCTGAAAAATTGGTGAAATTCTCCTTTAAGCATTGGCACCCATTATTTCCTTCTCTCTGTGCTGGTTTGGAAGAGAGCCTTTAAACCTTTTCTCTTCCCTCCTGTGAATTCAGTCTGTTGTTTCTTCATAAATGCTTTGAATTAATCTATATTACTACACACTGATTACAGTATTCAATTACTGGAACTGATCTATTAGCATGTTAGCCTCAGAGCAGAGAACCGCAGAGTTATTCGGCAAGATTTGTCCTCCATGACCGTCGAGAACAAGTGAGTAAAGCAGAATAACCAGTGTGCTGAAATCAAAAGTTTAGGGACACCTTTTCATTTCCACTGTGCAGGTTCAGTTCATGGTGAAGCAGCTCTGTGAGAAGGTTCTGTGTATTTATCTCCAACACTCAGCTTCACGTTCCACAGAGTACTGTCACTCATACTGGTGCACATATTTACAGGTGTAATATTGTTGTTCTCGAAGTAAACCTGATTAGGCTTTAACGCGGTAAACAACAAAGAGAACATGAGCGTTTGGAGTAAAATAGGTTATAAAATTTCCCCAAACTTTTAACATTTATACACAAACATGATGAAGGAGCAGGAATTTAACTGAACACTGTAAATACTCCGTACAGAGCTGCATGTCTGAACAGCACAGCGTCTGTTAGCATTCACCCTACTAGCATTCGCTCAGTTAGCATTCACCCTTTTAGCATTCGCTCAGTTAGCATTCACCCTTTTAGCATTCGCTCAGTTAGCATTCACCCTACTAGCATTCATCCTACTAGCATTCGCTCAGTTAGCATTAACCCTACTAGCATTCGCTCAGTTAGCATTCACCCTACTAGCATTCGCTCAGTTAGCATTCACCCTACTAGCATTCGCTCAGTTAGCATTCATCCTACTAGCATTCGCTCAGATAGCATTCACCCTACTAGCATTCGCTCAGTTAGCATTAACCCTACTAGCATTCGCTCAGTTAGCATTAACCCTACTAGCATTCGCTCAGTTAGCATTAACCCTACTAGCATTCGCTCAGTTAGCATTAACCCTACTAGCATTCGCTCGGTTAGCATTCACCCTACTAGCATTCGCTCAGTTAGCATAACCCTACTAGCATTCGCTCAGTTAGCATTAACCCTAGTAGCATTCGATCAGTTAGCATTATTCCTATTAGCATTCGCTCAGTTAGCATTAACCCTACTAGCATTCGCTCAGTTAGCATTTGCCCTTTTTGCATTCACCCTACTAGCATTCGCTCAGTTAGCATTCACCCTACTAGCATTCGCTCAGTTAGCATTAGCCCTACTAGCATTCGCTCAGTTAGCATTAACCCTAGTAGCATTCGATCAGTTAGCATTATTCCTATTAGCATTCGCTCAGTTAGCATTAACCCTACTAGCATTCGCTCAGTTAGCATTTGCCCTTTTTGCATTCACCCTACTAGCATTCGCTCAGTTAGCATTTGCCCTTTTTGCATTCACCCTACTAGCATTCGCTCAGTTAGCATTCATCCTACTAGCATTCGCTCAGTTAGCATTAACCCTAGTAGCATTCGCTCAGTTAGCATTCATCCTATTAGCATTCACTCATTAAACATTCGCTCATTTAGCATTCATCCTACTAGCATTCACTCATTTAGCATTCACCCTACTAGCATTCGCTCAGTATTCACTCAGCATTAACCCTAGTAGCATTCTCTCAGTTAGCATTCACCCTACTAGCACTCGCCCAGTATTCACTCAGCATTAACCTTATTAGCATTCACTCATTCGCTCAGTTAGCATTCACGCAGTTAGAATTTACGCCGTTAGCATTCATGACATTCATTCAAACATTCACCCAGCTAGCAGTCACTTAGTATTCACTAAAGCATTCACTCAGCATCAGAGTATGTTAGCGGGTGTGGAGCCCAATTCAGCACTGAGAGAGGAGCGGCTTTTAAAGCGCTCGTTCTCCAAACCCTCAGCAGTCGCCCCGTCCTGCACACTGAACACTTGCTGACAGCACATTAACCCTGTATGACGGTGAGCACAGTGAGAGAGCATCGACGTCAAAAACTGATCCCATTATAATCGATAAAGTCATTATCACCAGCTGTGAAGACACCCTGCTCCTGTTTCTGACGTCTGGCTTCGCACTGATGTTCCACCTCAACAAAAACACTTCAGTTCAGCCTCCCCTCAAAACACGGCTTATCTGGAGAAAAAGTGGATCAGAAACAAATCCAGGAAGCGCAGCAAAGACAGCTTCCTCCTTCCTTCCTGATTTTGATGGAAAGGGCGAATGTGAGATCATACAGGTTTTACTTTTGGTGTTACTTCAAATGTAAAAGCCCACCCCAGGAATTTGTGCCAACCACCTGGCTTCTCTGGTCAGCAGGAGAAATCTGCAGAAAGCTGGAACAAAATCCTGGGGATTTTTACTTTCTGGACCTGGGGCTGTATTACAGAAACTTCCTCTCTTTTGTTTTAGCCCTAGATCTTTTAGGTCTTTTTTTTGTTTTAACAAATTTGTATAACAGAAGCGAATCTGATCTCAATTTAGGAATCTAATAGCATCTCATCTCCATATAGGAAATCTTAACTTTCTCGATCGAAGTTGAAAATCAGCTGTTATGTCTGTTGTAAACACGTAATCAAAATAATATTAAAATGTGAGCTGCTGTACTACTGATGTAAAAAAGGTCAAACTGAGGTTTATCCTAAAGTTAGGACCATATTTAGGAGGTTTACATGTATGAGGAAGTGTAGCTGAAAAGTATGTTAGGGTGGTGGAGGACATGTATGAGGATAGTGAGACAGTGGTGAGGTGTGCAGTTGGACTGACAAATGGTTTCAAGGTGAAGGTAGGGTTACATCAGGAATCAGCTTTGAGCCCCTTCTTGTTTGCAATGGTGATGGAAAGGTTGACAGATGAGGTCAGGCAGGAGGCTCCATGGACCATGATGTTTGCAGATGACATTGTAATCTGTGGTGAGAGTAGAGAGCAGGTGGAAGAGAATCTGGAGAGGTGGAGGTTTGCACTGGAGAGGAGAGGAATGAAGGTCAGTAGAGACAAGACAGAATACATGTGTGTGAATGAGAGGGAGGCAGGTGGAAAGGTGAAGATGCAAGGAGTAGAGGTCGTAAAGGTGGATGACTTCAAATATCTTGGGTCAACCATCCAGAGCAATGATCAGTGTAGAAAAAAGGTGAAGAAGAGGGTGCAGGCAGGATGGAGTGGGTGGAGACAGAAGGATAGCAGCAAGAGTGAAAGGGAAGGTTTACAAGACAGTAGTGTGTCCTGCTATGATGTATGGTTTGGAGACTGTGGCTCTGGCTAAAAGACAGGAGGCTGAGCTGGAGG
This sequence comes from Pygocentrus nattereri, assembly GCF_015220715.1. NCBI lineage: Eukaryota > Metazoa > Chordata > Actinopteri > Characiformes > Serrasalmidae > Pygocentrus > Pygocentrus nattereri. Next base: position 26,158,792 of record NC_051224.1, read on the forward strand.
TGGCGGAGATGAAGATGCTGAGATTTTCGTTGAGAGTGACAAGGATGGACAAGATTAGAAATGAGCAGATCAGAGGGACAGTGAAGGTGGAGCAGTTTGAAGATAAAGCCAGAGAGGCCAGGTTGAGATGGTTTGGACATGTGTTGAGGAGGAATAGTGGATATATTGGTCAAAGAATGTTGGAGATGGAACTGACGGGCAGAAGGAGAAGAGGTAGACCTCAGAGAAGGTTTATGGATGTAGTGAAGGTGGACATGGAGATGGTGTAAAAGTAGAGGAGGCAGTGGATAGGGCAAGATGGAGGCAGATGATCCGCTGTGGCGACCCCTAAAGGGAGCAGCCGAAAGAAGAAGTTAGGATGTTTATGTGATGCTGTTTTCTTATCTGGAGTTAATGATGTGATTATGAAGTTAGGAACTGTTGTTCTGGAATAGCTACGGTCCCAAATTCAGCCCAGACTGAAGTCGTCATGGAGACCAAATAACAGATTTCAGAGTGAAGAAGTTTCTGTAACACGACTCCTGAATTACCCTTTAACTCAAAGTTTCTTTACCTATATAGCCAGTTAACACGAGGCTTTAAGCTGAGAGGTTAAAGCTCATTGTCTGGAGAACGGAGCCTGCAGCATCATCACTTGGAGCTTAAACAGATCAGAACAGGTGGTCTATTTACAAAACAGAGTTTCAGTATCATCATGGTTACGGCAGCCATTGTAAAGCTGTCCATGGCCAAAAACCGTTTGTGGTAAGGCAAGCGGCCTCTTCAACTGTGATCCCAGTTCTTCGGTCTAGAGTTTGTGTCCACATCACAAAAAAAAAAGAAAAATCACAAACAGAAAAACAAACACGTTCCCGATCCCATCCTTTGTGTCCTCTGAAAGCAATGAGATCTGAACGTAACCGTAGGGTATGTAGAGCTCGGACTGAGTTAATCGGAGATCTATGTGGTGAGGGAGAGCTGTAGTGTGGTCATCACAGTCCAGCATGGTGGCTCCTTTAGCATGTCCACACCTGTGAGAGTGAAGAGAGAGCAGAGCACCGGTCAGACAGAAGACAGGGTCTAATTTCCATGCCTTACTAAGTCATGACCACACTTTATTTTCATTTATACAGGATGTCACCAGCGGGGCTCCATATACACACAAGGACCAGGACTGAGAATAATTATCAAGTTTCAAGTATTTTTACAGTTTTGTAGTTCAGAACAGAATTGTTTTATTGCTATGTATCTACCATTATGTAACATATGTACAGTGTTGCTTGAAAGTTCATGAACCCTTTAGAATTTTCTATATTTCTGCATAAATATGACCTAAAACAACATAAGATTTTCACCTAAAAGTCCTAAAAGTAGATAAGAGAACCCAGATATAATTCAGAATTCATTGTTCCACCAATGATGGCAAGCTGTCCTGGCCAAGATACAGCAAAACAGGCCCAAACCATGATACTACCACCACCATGTTTCACAGATGGGATAAGGTTCTTATGCAGGAATGCAGTGTTTTTCTTTCTCCAAACATGATGCTTTTCTTTTAAACCAAAAAGTCTCATCCGTCCACAAAACATTCTTCCAATAGCCTTCTGGCTTGTCCACGTGATCTTTGGGAAACTGCAGACGAGCAGCAATGTTCTTTTTGGAGAGCAGTGGCTTTCTTCTTGCAACCCCTGCCATGCACACCATTGTTGTTCAGTGTTCTCCTGGTGGTGGACTCAGTTGCTTAGAAGTTACCCTGGGGTCCTTGCTGACTATTACACACCTTGCTCTTGGAGTGATCTTTGTTGGTCGACCACTCCTGGGGAGGGAAACAATGGTCTTGAATTTCCTCCATTTGTACACAATCTGACTGTGGATTGGTGGAGTCCAAACTCTTTACAGACGGTTTTGTAACCTTTTCCAGCCTGATGAGCATCAACAGCTCTTTTTCTGAGGTCCTCAAAAATCTCCTTTGTTTGGGCCATGATACACTTCCATAAACGTGTTGTGAAGAGCAGACTTTGATAGATCCCTGTTCTTTAAATAAAACAGGGTGCCCACTCACACCTGATTGTCATCCCATTGATTAAAAACACCACTCTAATTTCATCTTTAAATTAACTGCTAATCCTACAGGTTCACATACCTTTGCCACTCACAAATATGTAATAGTGGATCATTTTCCTCAATAAACAAATGACCAAATATAATATTTTTGTACAGTTGTTCAACTGGGTTCTCTTTATCTACTTTTAGGACTTGAAAATCTGATGTTTTAGGTCATATTTATACAGAAATATAGAAAATTCTAAAGGGTTCACAGACTTTCAAGCACCACTGTTTGTTCCAAAGTATAAAATCACTTGTGATTTTCCAAACATTAATATCTTATACAGTGTACTAGTATACTTTCAGAAGTTTTATTCAGTATTTTACATTTTGGGGACGAGAAGGTACTATAAGTTATTATTAAGAAATAAATAATATACTGTCACCTTACACTGAGATCAACTGAAATATATGGAAATTAATTGTATTATAACTTCATTCAAGACATATTATATGCCCTTATGTACTGTATATGTATATATAATTTAAAGAAATTTCATTATGGACACACAAACACACACAGATATCCAGTATTTCACAAAAGTTTGTACACCTCTCACATTTCTGCAAATATTTGATATTTTCATGGGACAATACTACAGAAATGAAACTTGACTAACTTAGTCAGTGTACAGCTTGTATAGCAGTATAGATTTACTGTCCTCTGTAAACAACTCAACACACAGCCATTAACGTCTAAAGAGCAGGCAACACAAGTGAGTCCACCGCACAGTGAACGTGTCCAAATTGTATTCAAAGTGTCAATATTTTGTGTGACCATCATTATTATATAGCACTGCCTGAACCCTCTTGGGCATGGAATTCACCAGAGCTGCACAGGTTGCTACTGGAATCCTCTTCCACTCCTCCATGATGACATCACAGAACTAGTGGATGTTAGACACCTTGCGCTCCTCCTCCTTCCACTTGAGGATGCCCCACAGGTGCTCAATTGGGTTTAGGTCTGGAGACATACTTGGCCAGTCCATTACCTTTACCCTCAGCAAGGCAGTTGTCAGCTTGGAGGTGTGTTTGGGGTCGTTGTTGTGTTGGAAAACTGCCATGCGGTGCACTTTGCTCTGTTTCAGAAGGTCACAGTACATGTTTCCCTCAATGACCCGCAGCACCCCAGTGTCGTCAGCACTCATGCAGCTCCAGACCATGATACTACCACCATCATACTTGACTGTAGGCAAGAGACAGTTGTCTTGGTATTACTCACCAGGGTGCCACCACACATGCTGGACACCATCTGAGCCAAACAAGTTAATCTTGGTCTTCTCAGACCACAGGACATGGTTCCAAGAATCCATATTCTTGGACTGCTTGTCTTCAGCAAACTGTTTCTGGGCTTTCTTGTGCATCAGCTTCAGAAAAGGCGTCCTTCTGGGACAATGGCCATGCAGACCAAGTTGATGCATTGTCTGGCATATGGTCTGAGCACTGACAGGCTGACCTCCCTCTTCTTCAACCTCTGCAGCAATGTTGGCAGCACTCATGTGTTTATTTTTTGAAGCCAACCTCTGGATATGACACAGAACTCATGGACTCAACTTGTGGAACAGGAGTGGAACCTGTCCTGGAAAACTGCTGTATGACCTTGGCCACCGTATATCCAGTATATATGGTGTATATAGCCAGTATGAGCGAACTGTACCCAAAACACCAAATTTAACAGCCATGCTCCTGATTAACATCAGGGAGGGACAACGACACTATTGGGCACAATTTGGAGACGTTCACTGTGAGGTGTACTCACTTGTGTTGCCAGTTATTTAGACATTAATGGCTGTATGAGTTATTTTCAGAGGACAGTAAATCTGTAATGCTATACAAGCTGTACATTGATTACTTTGTTATATCCAAGTTTCACCTCTATAGCATAGTTCCATGAAAAGGTATAATAAATATTTGCAGAAATCTGAGGGCTGTACTCACTTTTGTGAGTTACTATATATGTATATGTATGTATATGTGTGTGTCTAGAAAGAAAGAAGTTTCATTAAATTGTACATATATTCAAATTGAGACTTTAGATATGTACAAAGATTGTTTCAATCTATTTAAACCCAAGACATCACTAGAGACATTAACAAGCTAAATATGTACAAAATCATCAATTATAGGTATATTTTATTGGTAGGAATATGAAAGAAAAAAAGATTTTATTCTTAAGTCCCAAGTCAGTTTGAAGTCAGAAAACACAAATTCTGATCTCTAGAACGGTACTGTGTTCTCTCAGTGAATGGTCCGCCGTTCTGCACCAGCCTGTTTACCGACGTTGACCTGATAAGTACTGTGTAAAAAGCAGAATGAGTGATGGAGCTTCAGACGAGTCTCTGACCTTCACTGTGCTGTCCACAGCTCCAGAGAAGAGGCGCCCCCTGGAGACAGCAAGCGCCGTTACACTGCCCTGGTGCCTTAGCAGAGTCTGGGTGCAGATCATGTTGTCCATACTCCACACCTGCACAGGTAGATCAAACAATCAGCCAGACACAACCAACCAGAACAGCACAGAGGCAGCAGCACTAAACCACTGATCCACACCTGGCTCTGATGTTCAGAGGCCCCTGAAGGCCTTCATTACCTGGATCAGGTGTGTTAAATTTGGCTGGAGCTAAACTCAGCCCAAATTTGCAATGATGATTTATCAGATATAAAAAAAAGCTCCTCAAAGTAGCTGAAACAGACAGCACAGAGTGTTTGTGTATGCTAGCTCAGGGAATTTCATTCAAATTTGATATTCGAATTTAGACAGCTGCAGTAGTCTTCAGATGGTATGCGGTAGCCTTTAGACGGCTCAAGTAATTCTAGATGATGTGCAGTAATGGTTACATGGCTGCAGTAGATTTTAAACTGTGTGTAGCAGCCTTTAGACGGCTGCAGTAATTTTAGACCGTGTGTGGTAGCTTTTAGACGGCTGCATTAATTTTAGACCATGTGTGGTAGTCTTTAGACGGCTGCATTAATTTTAGACCGTGTGTGGTAGCCTTTAGACGGTGGATGCAGAAATTTTAGACCGTGTGGTAGCCTTTTTGCGGCTGTAGAAATTTTAGACCGCGTGTGGTAGCCTTTTTGCGGCTGTAGAAATTTTAGACCGTGCGCGGTAGCCTTTAGATGGCAGCTGCAGAAGTTTTAGGCCGGTTGTGGTAGCCTTTAGACGGCGGATGCAGAAATTTTAGACCGTGTGGTAGCCTTTTTGCGGCTGTAGAAATTTTAGACCGCGTGTGGTAGCCTTTAGACGCCGGATGCAGAAATTTTAGACCGTGTGGTAGCCTTTTAGACAGCTGCAGAAATTTTAGACCATGTGTGGTAGCCTTTAAACGGCGGATGCAGAAATTTTAGACCATGTGTGGTAGCCTTTTTGCGGCTGTATAAATTTTAGACCATATGTGGTAGTCTTTAGACGCCGGATGCAGAAATTTTAGACCATGTGTGGTAGCCTTTTTGCGGCTGTAGAAATTTTAGACCGCGTGTGGTAGCCTTTAGACGCCGGATGCATTAATTTTAGACCGTGTGTGGTAGCCTTTTTGCGGCTGTAGAAATTTTAGACCGCGTGTGGTAGCCTTTAGACGCCGGATGCAGAAATTTTAGACCATGTGTGGTAGCCTTTTTGCGGCTGTAGAAATTTTAGACCGTGTGTGGTAGCCTTCAGATGGCAGCTGCAGAAATTTTAGACCGTGTGGTAGCCTTTTTGCGGCTGTAGAAATTTTAGACCGCGTGTGGTAGCCTTTAGACGTCGGATGCAGAAATTTTAGACCATGTGTGGTAGCCTTTTTGCGGCTGTAGAAATTTTAGACCGTGTGTGGTAGCCTTCAGATGGCAGCTGCAGAAATTTTAGACCGTGTGGTAGCCTTTTTGCGGCTGTAGAAATTTTAGACCGCGTGTGGTAGCCTTTAGACGCCGGATGCAGAAATTTTAGACCGTGTGGTAGCCTTTTTGCGGCTGTAGAAATTTTAGACCGCGTGTGGTAGCCTTTAGACGCCGGATGCAGAAATTTTAGACCATGTGTGGTAGCCTTTTTGCGGCTGTAGAAATTTTAGACCGTGTGTGGTAGCCTTCATATGGCAGCTGCAGAAATTTTAGGCCAGTTGTGGTAGCCTTTAGACGGCGGATGCAGAAAT